>NW_012267514.1:493592-576003 GCF_000151885.1 Dipodomys ordii
ACCAATTTTGCCAGCACCATTTACTGAAGAGGCTGTCTTTCTTCCATTCTATTGTTTTAGCTCCCTTATCGAAGATTATATGGCTATAGGTCTGTAGGTTCATTTCTTTGAATGTGTTTTTAAAGGACCACCTAATGACCATTGGTGACGATTGATTCAAGCTCTTTTGTCAACCTCTTCTATGTTTTACACTGCCGTCTCTTCATGAAAACATTAGGTATGTCATGTAAAACATGTTTTGCAGAACTTGGTAATGAACTCTAAAACTTCTCATTTACCTTAAAAGAAAAATGAGCTGAGTTGTCTTAAAAGTTGCAAGATAATTGATTGCCTACAGCAATATATTCAAAATGATTCTTATTCATCATGGCCAATTACATGTACCAATTTTCACTTCAGTAACTCAATTTTGCTGGAAGATCTTGTCTACTATTTTAATATTCATTACACAATATTACCAGATAAATCAATATGGTATAGTAAGTAAATAATTTTCCCTATATATTTTGTTCTATGCTGGTACTGGAGCTTGAACTAAGAGTCTGGGCATTGTTCCTTAGGTTTTCTATTGAATAATGGCACTCTACTACTTGAACCATGCCTCTACTTTTAGCTTTTTCTGATTAACTAAAGATAGGCATCTTAAGAGTTTTCCTGCCCAGGGTGACTTTGAACCTCAATCCTCAGATCTCAGGCTTCTGTGTAGCTAGGGTGACAGGTGTGAGCCATCAGTGCATGGCTAGTTTCCTGTATTTTGGTAAAAACAGAAAGAGTATAACACAGTGAATAATTATATAAGGGCTCAATAAAATTGTTTGCAAGATCATATTATCTTAGACTTATGGTCATAATTAAAATGTTTATTTCAAGTATATTTTAGATGATAGATTAATTAAATAATTAGTCCATTTATAAAATATATAATATAATATATTATATATAATATATTTTATATATAATATGATAGATAATATATAATAGATTCCACAAATCTTCCACAAATCTTTCTTTAAGGGAATGATTTCTCAGCCTCAAATTTTCTTTAGAATTTGGAAATTCTTGAACTTAATCTTTATTTTTTTTTTTGTTGGTCATGGGCCTGAACTCTGGTCTGGGGCACTGACCCTTAGCTTTTCAGCTCAAGGTAGCATTCTACCACTTCAGCCACAGCACCACTTCCAACTTTTTCTGCTTATGTGGTGCTGAGAAATTGAACCCAGGGCCTCATGCATGCAAGGCAAGCACTCTACTACTGAAACACCATCTCAGCCCTTTAATCTTAAATTTAACCAATGATTAGCACTTTCTCTATATTAAATAATATATGTTTAATTCTATGAAGTTGAGAGAATTTTATGTTCACATATTTTAATAAATGTCATAATGCATTCAATTTTAATCTAAGAAAATATAGGACCACATGTTTCAGTAATATAAATAAAGTCACTAAATTATTATTGGTAGAATGTAGCCAATCATGTAAAACCCAGCGTTCTGTTTCCTAATGAATGTGTTATAATTCAGAGACAATATGTACACAGTGAGACCAAAGGAGAATATTCTTAGGAAAGGATCACAAAGGTTCAATTGATATGTGCATATGATATAAGATGACATTGATGGAAATAAACTGTAAGAAATGGAAACATGAGGCTTCCTATTTTGCTTAATGTGTTATTTTTGTTGTTATTTTTATGCTTGTGTCATTGTTTTTGATTTCTGTAATTTTTTCTTGTATGTAAGATTTTTTGTCTTGTATGTAAGTTTATCTGCTTTGGGAATGGGAATGGTAAGCACAGAAATGGTGGAACAAAGGGTGAACTAATCAACAGTGAAACTGACTAGACACTAAAAACTCACTAGACACTATGTTGGAAATGGGACAACAGTTGGGAGGGAAACAATTGGAGCAAAGGAGGGAAGAGGTGATATTTTTCAAAAAGAAATATTCTCATTACCTGGCCTACATAATTGTAACCCTTCTGTAAATCATCTTTACAATAAGCTTTTTAAAGATTCTCTTACTTCTATGTAGTTTGTGATTAATTTTGACATTCTTCAAAATTCTTCATGTCCCTTTCAATTAATATTAAAGAACTATATTTCCAAGTACCTATTATGATGTGTAAAATATTTCCTAGTAGATTTAAGTAACCAACAATATAGTTCTCACTGTATAATGTAAATTAACTTAAATAAATGAGAACATTTAAAATTGATAGTTCTTCATTTTCCTTGACCTGTAACAAATAAAAATTTCATCTCCCAAATATTTTATCTCTAGTATTCCAATATAAGTACTCATAACTACAATCTTACCTCTTTGCATTGCCTCTATGTCTCAAGTCCCTACATTTTATTCATTCCATAATCATTTAACTTGGAAATTCCTTTCCTGAACACTTATGCCAGATTCAACTTTCTCATGCATTGTATTTTGTAAAAAAAAAGTGTGTACCTTTGTTCATCATGTAGTTATTACAGATATGTATTCTTCTACTATAAAATTTTCATGTGTGTTAGGTGCTGATACTGGGGCTTGAAGTCAGGGGCTGAGTGCTGTTCTTTACTTTTAATTTTTTATAACTCAAAGCCGGCCCTTTACCACTTGAGCCACACCTCTTCTTTCAAGGTTTTGCTAACTATAGAGAAGAGTCTACCTTTCTATCCCATCTGTGTTTGCACTGTAATCTTCACATTTCAGCCTCCTGAGTAAGTAGGATTATAGTCATGAGCCAACAGGACCAGTCAATTTAAAAATTATTATTACAAGATGCCATCATTAACCTGTCCGTATTGATCACTGATTTTTAGATTTGGGGAAATTAGCACTTGGAGTTGAAGTTTATTACAAGTGAAGATTGCTAATAGAAAATTAAATTGCTGATGATGCACTTGGCAATTCAGCTAGAAATGGACAGTATTCCAGCATGGTACGTTCTCATGACTCATTTCACGTGGCATTCTGCATGCTGCTTCTTGTTGTGTTGCTGCAGAGGAATAGGGGATTGGACCTGTCCATTCCTGCACACACATCCCCACCCTCTTCCTGGAAGCAGATGAGGCCCGTGGGCTGGGAGGATATGAGAAGGAAGACTCATATGGAGGAGCCAGAACCAACCAAGCTGCCTGAGAACTCTGTTTCGATTTTCAATGACAGGAAAATTAAATTCTGTCCAGTTAATCACAATCAATATTTCCATTAATTGCTTATATGTTAAGTAATATATACTCATAATGTTTTCAAGGCACATATTTAAATGATCAAAAAGAAGAAGAAAAGAGGTTGAAATTTTCTAGTTGAAATAGTAAGCTGGGTTTTTTGTTTTGCTTTTTTGGTAGCAAACTCCTTGAGTGGCAGGCAGAATGGTTTAGTTCAATTAAAAAGTTGTGTGGGAAAATGTATAATCCCTAGGGTGGACAGTAGGCAGTATTAAAAGGATATTTTTAGGTTTGGCATTAGAATATATTTGAAAAGTTAGCCTTTTTTCCAAATAAATAAAATCATCAAATCTTAAAAAAGTCTACTTTGCCTTTTCTTCTAAGTTTCATTCAGCCAATAATGGTGAGTCTCAGATATAACTTTTAAATATATACTTAATAAATTCATTTCTCTAATGCATATTTATTTTGCAAATACTTTTATGTTTAGCATTAATAATATTTGATACCAGAAAATATTAACATTAAGTGATCATTAAGTCTTGAGTGCCTATTTATGTATTCTGTATATGTATTTCACATATAACAAAACCATCTCATAAAAGCAGAATTTTATATAGATGACCACAATGATATTAAATGTTACTTAAATGGCTTGAATTCTAACCTTCTAATATTAAAAGTTACTATTATTGTACTTGTGTTAGTCTCTAGAATTTAAATTAAATTGGAATGAATGAATTGTGTGAATGAAATGAATTAGGATTAAAGTATGGAGGGCAGTAAATTAGAAGAGTAATTGTTGTGTAATCTTTGTATAAAATTACATTCTAATAATTCCACTTTTAGATACTGATTTGTGGCAAATTATAAAATCACATTTGTTCATTTTAGTCAGGGAATCTATTACACTTTTTCTCTTATTGTTTATATTTACCAGTTACAAAAAACTTGTGCAAACAATAAGACTATCCTGGGATGCATTGATACACATATACATTTGCACAATGCTAAAATCAGTGTAAAGTTGCCTCCTCAAACATTTACCATTTGTTTATCAACATATATATTCAAAGTTTTCTTTTGAAAAGGACAGTAAAATATAATAGCCTGCAGCACAATGGCAGACTAATGCTTCTTACTTGTAACTAACCAGATCTTAGTAGCCACTACACTACCACCCTCCGTCCTAGAGTCTCCCTAGCTTTTATTCAGAACCACTCAAATTTCAGTACTGTGACATCATGCTACTACATCTCTACACTCTGTAAAACCAATTCCAATTGCTGGATTACAAAATCATTAATTTTAAATAGTTTAAGATAGTTATTGTTTTGTATATAATATTATAAGTGACAAATTATATTTTGCAGTCCTAGCAAACCTGTGATTTCAATTTTTGTGCACACTGTAATTACCTCTCTATTTGTGTCTAAACACTTTCATAGCCAACATCTTGCTTAGTATATAGACTTACCGGTTCTTTGTACGTGGTCATGTATTTGTTTCCTCTTAGTGAATTGACTCAACACAGAATGGGGCAGTGATCTGCCTCATATCAAAACGGTGAGATGAAAGGCTAACACAGGCTGGGAAGGTGGCTCAGTGCTAGAGCACTTGCCTTGCATGCATGAGGCCTTGGGTTCAATTCCCCAGCACCACATAAGCAAAAAGAAAAAAAGCCAGAAGTGGCACTGTGGCACAAAAAAAAAAAAAAAAGAAAGGCTAACTCAGAAAAAATGAAGGAAAATACCATAACCATTGCCTGTCCCCACTCCTACTGCTTGTGTGATGAATCTGCACAATGATAAACAGGTGAGGCAAATTGAATCCAGAACTAGAGCTTGGGTTCTGAACATGTTTCTAACATAATTTGTCCCATGCAATAAAAGAACAAATTGAATTTTTAGCCCTTAATTTAGTTTATCTGGTTTTATGGCCCAATATGGTGTATGTTTCACAAAGCTATAGAGACTACCAAAAGAAATTTATAATCTAGTTCTAAAGACCAGTAATAGTAACGATGAAAAACAATAACCACATGTGCATGAATATGCATACGTAAAAAGTAAATAAACGAACTAAGCCACAAAATAAATACATAGTGATTTAGGTCAATCATACAGATTAAGTTGTGGTTGGTGCTCCATTTATATAATAAGCCTGTATTTTGTATGTGAATTTTCTGGTTAAAACTGTGTTCTGAAATTTCCTAGACAGAAAACTGCTTTATACTGCAGTATCAGGAAATAATATTTTTGTCTACTTACTTAAACTTGCACACTTGCACACTTGTCTACTTACTTAAACAAACACAATGTAAATAATAAAGTCCAAAACATTTGATAGTTTAATCATATTTATTTTTCTTTATATACATTAATTGGACAATGATGTTCATTTTTGTGTTTCTATATATGCATATAATATACTTTGATCAACATTACCCACTTTATTAATCTTTTTATGATAATTACATAGCCCTATACAGCACACATGACCAAAAATTAAGAAACACTACATGAAGACCATAGCTTAAATGTTAAAAAAAACTTTCCTGAGTTTATTTTAAATGGTATATAATGTATTCACTTGAGTAGTGACATAAATTTTTATTTAAATATAATAAAACATAGAATTGTGAGTTGAAGTCAATCATAAACATAAAGAAAACAACAATAAGCCAGACCCAGGTAATCCTGTAATCCTACCTATTCAGGAGGCTGAGATCTGAGGATCTTGGTTCAAAGCCAGCTCAAACAGAAAAATCTCTGAGATTCATATCTCCAGATAACTACCAAAGAAAAAGCCAGAAATGGATAAATGACTCAAGTAGTAAAGTCCTAGTCTTGACCAAATAAGAGCTCAGAGCCAGTCCTGAGTTTAAGCCCCAGGACCTGCACACCACTCACACACACACACACACACACACACACACACAAACTTCCTCTTACTACACTGACTATAAGTTAAGATTTTAAGATTCTGGATATTAAAAATAAACAGCAAATATTAAAATGTCTTCATCATAAATAAGCAAATGCAATATCCCTTGGATACTGTAGAAAATTCTGTTTGGATATTTACTAATAGTGAAAAATATGTTTAATTACACTTTTAAAGCTTTTGAAAGTTATAGAATTTTTGGTTCAGGAAATGGTTACAACAAGAGAACGTGACATCCAAGTATTATGTAAGAGAGGTGTGAAATGACATATTACTGTTCAAGTCATTCCCACAGATGCAGCCTGAAAAGTCAGATGCGGAAGACAACGGTTCCACAGTGAAGGAATTCATCCTGCTGGGCTTCTCTAACCTTCCCAAATTCCAAGGGCTCCTCTCTGGAGTGTTTGTCATCATGTACGTAACGATTCTGGTAGGAAACAGCCTCCTGATCATAATAACCAAGTTTGATCCTGCCTTACAGAAGCCCATGTATTTCTTCCTAGCAAACTTTTCTTCCCTGGAAATCTGTTACGCGTCAGTCACTCTCCCTAAGATTCTGGCCAATATTTGGACTCAGGATAGAAGCATTTCTCTGCTGGGCTGTGCCACCCAGATGTACTTCTTCATGGTGCTGGCAGGGAATGAAAGTCTCCTCCTGGCTGTCATGTCCTATGACCGCTATGTGGCCATCTGCAACCCTCTACGCTACCCACTGCTCATGAGCGCATCGAGGTGCATTCAGCTAGCAGCTGCATCTCTGCTCAGCGGAATCCCTATTCCCACCGGGCTGACATCTACAATATTCTCTCTGAATTTCTGTAAATCCAATTGCATTAACCACTACTTCTGCGATGTACGTCCAGTGCTGAAACTAGCTTGTGGTGACACTTCTTTGCCTGAACTCTCCATCTATGTGGCATTTATGGTGTTTGCGGATGTTCCCTTTATGCTGATCCTTGCTTCTTACAGCAAAATCCTTTCCACCATTTTGAGATTGCCAACAGCCCAAGGACGGGGTAAAGCCTTCTCTACCTGCTTCTCACACCTGCTGGCTGTAATTTTATTTTATGGATCTGCTAGCATTGCCTACTTGAGACCCAAGTCCAGTCACTCTGCAAACATTGACAAGTGGCTCTCTCTTTTCTACACCATGGTCACTCCCATGTTCAACCCAATGATATATAGCCTTAGGAACAAAGAGGTGATTGAAGCACTGAGGAAATTATTACCCTAAGTGCCTTGGATTACTTTGATTTACTTCTTTTTGTCACTCAGTTACCCACGAAACATGTTAACTTGCACCCACGTTATGAGAAAATTCTAACTCATAATGTATTCTTGTGTCATTACCTATGGCCTGAAAGTTACCTTTTATGGTAGGAAAACTCAGCTATTTTCTCTTTTTTAATTGTGAAAATACTGTACAGAGGGGTTACAATTACATGGGCAAGATAATGAGTACATTTCTTATCAAGCATTGTAGCCTCTTCCTTTGTTTCCCCTTCCCATCCCTTCCCAACCCCCACCCACCCAATTCTCCCTCCCTCCCCCCTACCAAAGTGGGGGGGATATCTAAATGTGTTGTATTTCTCCTGTAAATGTATATACTGACTGAAAATGTTATTTATGTTCTAAATGTAATGGAAAGTGACCTATAACTTATTTTGTCTATGTAATTTATTTTTATTAATAACATTTCTTTTGAAAATCCTTATGTATCAACAATGTCACTGTGCAATCATTTTAATGATTTGGGGTCTAAGATGATTTTTCCACGAATTATTTCTATGTCCTCATAAAGCATATCTTTCTTCCAAAGCACTAAAGATTTTAATATTTACAGGTTTTTTAATATGTAGGTATATTTGTATATATCATATTACATAGCTGAAGGACTCCTTGGGAGATAAGGTGGAGGGTAACTTAGGAGGAAAGAACAGATAACATTGGAATGCTGACTATGTATGTAGATGCATAGGTATCTGACGGACAGCTGTTGTACAATGGTGGACATGGGAATGGGGAAAGAAAGAGGAGTGGAGTAGGTGGGTCAATCTGACTAAAATGATAATATATGGTTTTGTGAAACACCATATAAAATTGCCTTATACAATTAATGTGAAACTAAGTAAAATGAAAATATAAAGAAGAGTAAATGAACCATTCTCGAGAACCTCCAGAGTAAATGTTGTTCCTCAGTATAATTTCACAACACAAACAGCCCTCATGATACAGAAATTAAGAAGGCCCTACTGAAGTGAACACAGTATTTCTATTATAATCATCAATATGTTTTTGGAAAAAAATCATAATGATGACACTGTGAAATGTTCCCCAGGTATACCTCGGAAATGAGCACTTAAAATCCATGCATTTCCATCTGGTTAAAGACCGTGAACATTCTTTTTAAGTTTATTAATCAATATCAGTGTCTGTTCAGTTTGCTTGCTTGTTTAATGTATTACTTCTTCTGTTGTTGTTTACTTTCTTGAGTTCTTTATTATACAGTATCCCCTGTCTAAAGCCTGCCTGACTAATTGTTTTCTCCACTCTGTGACCTGCTGCTCTTCACTGTGGAGCATTTCTTTAGCTATGAAGAAGTTATGACTCAATTCGATGTAAAAGGGGGTTCATTGTGTCATGTCCATCTGTGCATATATGAGAACTTGTACACAACCCCTTTTCCATGCTTGCTCAAGTCCTTCTCCACGCTTCCCCATCAGTCATCACATGTTTCCCTGTCCACTCCATACAGGACGCTTTTCTTATTCCTGTCTTTGATTTCTCTTGCTTTAGTATATATATGCTCATTGCTCACATTTTTTACCATGCTATTTTCAAATACACATACCATTCTTTAGTCAGGTTAACCCTTCGCTTACTCTCACTTTCCCAAGTACCTCTGTCTCCTATTACACTTTCCCAAGAATTCCCATAAAAATTTGTCTTCCCTTATATCAACTATTAGCTAAACTTCACTTAGCTACTTTCTGCATATCATGTGCACGTAGAAATCCTTACTCTCTGTGTAATATGAATTTCCTATGAATATCCTCCTTTGGTCTCACTGTGTGTGAATGCCTAGAGACATGCATAATTTATTATGTTCTAGTCTATTACTTTTTTTTTTAACATACCGTGTGTTTTCTTGTGTTGACTTACAGGCACATTCTAGTTACCACAAATGAAGGAAACCATGAAACTTACATTTCTCTGGGTCTAGCTAACTTCACTTAAAATATGTGTAATACCTATGCGCATCTAATAATATAATATTCATTGAGATTGAACTCCACCAAATGTAAAAAAAGGGGTTTTTTATTGCTATGATGTTTTCTTTTCCTTTTGTTTGTTTTTTGATTATCTGTCTTCGGGAATTTAAGACTGGCACAGAAATGGAGGGAGGAAGGGAGAACCACTGCAGCAGTGGTACTCACTAGACCTGATGTTGAAAAGGAACTGTACAACTTGTGGGTGGGTACTGGAGAGAAAATCTTGGAAAGAGTGAGGGAACAGGTGACATTGCTTAAAAACAAATGTACTCTTTACCTGACTTAACTGTAATGCATCTGTACATCACCTTTATAATAACAATGAAAATGTGTAAGAAATAAATAAAAAAGAATCCTTATGCTCACAGGAGTAGTATAAAGTAGCAACATTCACCAGGATGGAAAATAATTAGAAAACCTTTCTTCAGGATAAATAAAGAAGTCTAATTTAAAAGTGTGCGCATACACATACACACACATGCACACTCACATACACATGCACACTCACATTCATGCATGCTGGGATGGAACTTGAGGCCTTATGCTTGCTAGGTAAGTGTTCTAACATGTGAGTTACTCCTTAGGCTCCTTGTTGACTATTTTCAGGGAAGATCTCTTTTTTACATCTGATCTGGCCTGGCCTGTGATCTTCCTGTCTGAGCTTTCGGAGTCCCTGGGTATAACAGGTAAACACGACTATGTTCCCCACTAGATGAAACAAATTGCTGTGCATGATTGCACACAACATTTGTTGGACCTGGATTATAGACAACTTATGTTTTCCTGTGGGGGGGGGAAAGCCACTCATTTCACTGATTCCCCAGATTGCCAGGATTATAGGTTTGAAGTGCTTCCCTCTTTTTCATTTGTTTTTTGTTTTTTATGTTTTGTTGTTGTTGGTGGTGGTCATGGGCTTGAACTCTGGGCTTGGACACTGTCCCTGAGCTCTTCTGCTCAAGGTGCATGCTCAACAGCTTGAGCCTCAACACTACTTCCAATTTTCTATTAGTTTATTGGAGATAAGAGTTTCACCATGATTCTCAGATCTCAGTTTTCTGAGTAGCTAGGATTACAGGCGTGAGCCATCAACACCCGGCTTCCCTTTTCTTATAAGGAATATACTTGCATGAAAGCCTAGAAAGCTTTAATTAAGCTAATTATTTAATTTCCCCCAAATAATGTATTTGCTTTTATTATTGACAAAAATAAGTAGTTTGGGGGAACTTCTGTGTCATTTTTTAAGAAATCTAAATGGTCCAGACATAATTATAGATATTTTAATTATTTTCAAATAACCATGGTAAAGGATTTTCCAGGCAGGAGTCTTAAGTATCTATGTTAATGGACCAAGTGCTGCTGAAAGTGAAAACGACCTTCTAAAATTAATACTATTACAATCACAAATCTACAAAACAAATACAGCAATAACTTATTTTTATGAGCATGTGTATGTTTAAATTACTTTAATTTTCTGATGGTAAATATGTTGGACATATTTTACTTATGTTTGTGATGGACCTATGTATTTATTCATTTCAGGTGTTTCTGTTCAGTTTATTTACTGATTGAAAGAAAGAATGATTCTTTCAATTCATTTGTGCATTCTTTTTATTTTGGATATCATTCTCTATATGATAAATATCTGCTAAAGAATTTCTACCACTCTACAAGTGGTCACTTTACTGATAATTGTTCCCTTTACCATGCAGAAGAAACTTTCTAGTGTGATGGAACCTCATTTGTCAGTTGCTGCTGCTATTTCCTTCTCAGATTATTATCATTAAGCCACTAAGAAGAAAAGGATGATTTTTGCAGAAAAAAATGGTGAAACTGGTGATCATCATATTATGCAATATAAGGAAGAATGAATAGTTAACACATAATTTTTCTCACATTTGGGATTTCAGACAATGGAAAAGATAATAGAAGCTATAGAGCCAATTTATAAGACCAGAATCTACACTAAGACAAAAAGGATTGTGGGGTGGACAGCTCCATATGAATGAATCTGCAAAAGGCAATGCATTACTTTTCTTTGCTCTGAACTCTCCACTATAAAAATATGTAAAATAGTTAAGAATAAATGTTTAAAAAGAGATTACATTTCAGATTTTTATAAAGCACTATAAGAAACACAAAACTATACCAAATATCCACAAATATAGTAGATAAGTTCTTATGTGCACAATTTACACATAATTCAAATATTAGAATACATGATTTTGAAAATACAATAAACTAATGAAATCGGTGAAATGTAAGAGGATTATACATGGTTTGGAGATGGCAATATTATAATTCTTAGTAGAACAGGTGACATTTAAACCTTCTCTTGATATGAATGTCCATGGCACAGCTACAGATGACTATAAAAAGAAACAACAACCCAGATGTATTCTAAGTGATAAGTGATTTTTTAGGATGTGCCAGTGGCTCACGCCTATAATCCTAGCTACTCAGAAGGCTGAGATCTGAGGATCACCGTTCAAAGCCAGCCCAGGCAGTAAAGTCTGTGAGACTCTTATCTCCAATAAAACCACTAGAAAACCGGAAGTGGCACTGTGGCTCAAGCCTTGAGCTGAAGAGCACAGGGACAGCGCACAAGCCCAGAGTTCAAGGCCCACAACTGACCAAAAAATAAAAAATAAAAAAAAGATGTGACATCCAGAAAATGAAATATGACTGAAATTCTGAGATTTGATACAACTTGGGTAGATTTGGAAAACCACAAGGGAAAAGTTGCTACCAAAGAACCTCTCCCATATGATTGTATCATGTTTGATTGGAGAATAGTGAACACGTGAATTGGAAGGTAGTTTAAGGTCTGAATAGGATCATAGGAACAGGGGTGGTGGAGAAGGTAGAGTGATCACTACAGGTGTGTGTTTCTTAGAGACATGATGACTATTCTGGAAGCAGATGATGTTAAAGTGTGTCCAACCTAGGGAACAAATCAAATAAACCAAAGAAATGAATTCTTTTCAAGTATGGATTCCATACTCTATAATCAAAAGATTATTGAAAGCTGGTCAAAAAGTTTTTCAAAACCCTGCAAGATTGTGGAGAATAACGGCAATATGAACAAGATTGAACAGTACAAAGGAGATGGAATTACTTGAATCAGAGGGGCTATTTAAGATCAAGGGGGAGATGACACATAAAATTTCATAAGAAATGTACTCATTACCTTGCTCATGTAACTGTAACCCCTAGGTACAGTATTTTCACAATAAAAACTTATTAAAATCTCATATATGCATATATTCTGCACATTGTAATAATCTGCAGTTTTCTTTGTGATGCAGATAGATTTTGTGAGCATATCCAGGATTTTAATTCCCATGTTTCTTAAGATGTTCTAAGGGGAATATAAGAATGAGAAATGTAAGTAATCAGCTGTTCGCATATCACAAAGCCCAAGGGAAATCTATGCAGAGAATTAGGTCCCAGATGCTGTGTAGTATAGGTCAATACTGTCTGCTGAACATTTGTTATCAAAGAACCGATCATCTTGGTAAGTTCTAGAGCTTAAAATTAAACTTGGATCTCCTAATTTTTGATGAATATGAGGGTTCTGTATCAGTTGTGTATCATTTTGTTCCATCTTACTTAGTTTGAAGAATCCCAAAGTCTCCTGACCAAATTCAGATGATTTCATCTAAGAACTGGATGATTTCTATTTCAGAAATGAAAGACAGTGAGTGAACTTATTTGTATAAAATTGTTAAAAATTTGCTTAAAGTTAAGGAGGAAGAGATAAGAAAGGGGGTAAATTTGATCAAGATTCATTATAAGAATATATGGAAATATAATGAAGTCCCTTTGTACAATTAATATATACTAACAAGAATTGAAGTAAAAGTACATATATATATATATATATATATACATATATATATATATATTTTCCATAATGGGGCTTGAACTCAGGGCCTGGACACTGTCCTTGAACTCTTTTTTGCTCAAAGTTAGAGATCTACCATTTTGAGCTACAGCTTCACAAGTTTTTGAGCATTTGATGGAAATAAGAGGCTCTCGGGGACTTCCCGGCCTATGCTGGCTTGAGAACCTCAAATCTCAGCCTCTGGAGTAGACAGGGTGTGAGCCACCAGTGCCTAAGAGAAGATATTTTTTATTTGTTTTCTTCCTATTTCCATAAGCAGTCCCTTTCTCATTTAATCATTGTGTTGGTATACATGTGAATGTAAATTGGTTTTTAGTTTCTTTACTGAATTAACATATAATCAAAGTGCCACATTACAAATAAATAAGTAAACTAATACTATATGAAATATATACCACACATATTTAGGTAAAAAGCAACAGGAAAAATTTACCCATACCCATGTTACAATATGATTTCCAGTATTTCAGTATATATATATATATATATATATATATATATATATATACACACACACACACACACACACACACACACACATATATATATGTGAGAGTACATTACATATTTATAGATACACATATACTCAGAGAAGCCAGAATACCACTGAACATTGTCTCTCATTTTGTTTCAATTATTTTCTTTGTTAGTTGTGCATGGGGGAATACATCTGTACCCAAACACAGGCGCATACAAAGTACCTAGATCAAAATCAACCCATCCTCTGTTCTTTGCCCTCTTATTAAAACAATTTGAACAGGTTTTATTTTTCTATTTATATTCATGTATATAAAGTACTTTCATCATATACACATTCATTGATTGTTTTGTCCATTTCAACAATCATATTATTTTGAAAATGGATTTTCAGTTTCTATCTTACTGTTTCTCTGAATTATCCTGTCGTTAATTCTTAACGGGGAAAAAAGAATTTATCCATTTCTGCCAGATTCTCATAATTGTTCCCTTATAATATTCTGAATTTTGCTTGAATCTGTGGAGATATTTCCTTCTTCATCTCTAACTTTATTTGAGTGGCTTTCCTATTTTGTCTTAGTTCAGTTTGTTAGGGGACTATCATTGAGATTCTACCTCACCCTAGTTAGAATGGCCATTAACAAGAACAAATGCTGGTGGGTATGTGGCCAAAAGGGAACACTACTGCACTGTTGGTGGGAATGTAAACTTGTTCAGCCAATCTGGAAAGCAGTATGGGAGGGTTCCTTAAAAAAGCTAAACATAGAACTCCCCTGTGACCCAGTAATTCTACTTCTGGGCATTTATCCAACAGAGCACGAACAAAGATACACTAAAGCCACCACCACAGCCATGTTCACTGCAGAATTATTTACCATAGTCAAAACATAATATCAACCCAGATGAATCTCAATGAGTGAATGGATCAATAAAATGCAATATACATGCACAATGAATTCTAATCAAACAGAGAAAGAATCACATTGAACCATTCCTAAGGAAATGGAAAGACTTGTACAGGATTATGTTAAGTGAAGTAAATCAGACCCAGAGAAACAAAGGTTTCATGGTTTCCCTCATTATTGGAAACTAGGAAGTTACTATAAATCTGGAATTTAGTACATTGTATGAGAACCAAGTGGTTATAAATGAATTAACTGAGTTATACTAGAATCTATGGAGAACACTAGCAATATAATTCTTTAGAAAGATTAAGACAAAACCTTTACAAAAGGAGTACTAGAAAATGGGTACTTTCAAAGGGGGTGGGAGGTGGAGCTCAAGAGAATGGGGTTAGAAAAATGAACTGAAAAATGTGTAGAATGCAGGCAAGAATGCCTCAGAACTGAGAAAAATAAGGGAAGGGTTGGGCAGAAGGCAGGTGAAGATGTTGAAGGGATGATACAGATCAAGATGCACTGTATACATACATAGCTGTGCTAAATAGCAAAAACAGTCAATGCATAACTAAAAATTAGGAAAAGTCAAGGAAGCAGTGGGGATGGGATGCATAGATGAGTGAGAATGTTAAAAGAGGTGACATCTATCCAGAGGCACTGAGTTCAGAAACTGCTCTGTTGAATGGCAACTCCTTCGTATAGCTACCTAAGGAAGATAAAAAAAGTAAAAATATAATAAAATGGAAAAATATAATAAAACTCTCATAACGCATCATATATTGAAAACTACATAGTATAAGAAAGTAGAGTAATAGTACAAATTTTCTTCAGTCAGTTGTGTGCTCATATTGATAAGACTATTTTTCTTTCCTGATAGGTATTCTAAGCCTAGTAAATTTTAATGCTTTATCACAGATTATTATCTCTAGAATTCAAGTTTCATCCATATCATTTTGAGGAAAAAGAGAAACTAAAGATATAGAATGCTACCTGAAGTGTTATATAATAATATATAATAATATAATTACATATGTATGTAATTATCAACTACATATATATCATTTAAAAAATCTTATGTACCATCTCAGTTTTTGCTTTATGTTATTATTATTTTATTCTTGTGAGAATACAATGGCTTTGAAGCTTGACAAAAATGTATATTTCTCTCAGGAGGGAAAGAAAATTATAGAAACAAATTATGTTTTACTTCACAGATTTCTTCATTGATGTGCACAATTAAATATGAGCAGACCCTCTTTTGATTGTTTCTACAATAGAGAAGAATGGACAGAGGAAATTGCTCTTCCTTAAATGAATTCACTTTATTAGGAATTACTAATAACCGTGACGTGGAAGTTATGCTTTTCACCATGTTTCTACTGGTCTATATCATAAATCTTCTGGCAAATCTTGGAATGATCATTTTGATCCGAGTGGACTTGCAGCTTCACACACCCATGTACTTCTTCCTCAGTCACCTCTCTTTCTGTGACCTCTGCTACTCCACGGCCATTGGTCCCAAGATGCTTGTTGACTTATTAGCTCAAAGGAAATCAATTCCTTTCCTTGGCTGTGCTCTGCAATTTTTTACCTTCTGCATCTTTGCAGATGCTGAGTGTCTACTTCTGGCAGTGATGGCCTTTGACCGGTACAAGGCCATCAGCAACCCCTTGCTCTATACCGTGAACATGTCCAGCAAAGTGTGCACCCTGCTTGTGGGTGCAGTTTATCTGGTGGGGCTGACAGATTCATTGATACACACCACATTGACATTCAAATTATGTTTCTGTGGTCCTAATGAAATTAACCATTTCTTCTGTGATATGCCTCCACTATTTCTCCTTTCCTGTTCTGACATTCGAGTTAATGAATTGGTTTTATTCACAATTTTTGGGTTTATTGAACTGAGTACCATCTCAGGAGTCTTCATCTCTTACTGTTACATCATCTCATCAGTGATCAAGATCCGCTCTGCTGAGGGCAGGTTCAAAGCTTTCTCCACCTGCGCTTCACACTTAACCGCACTGGCCATTTTCCAGGGGACCATGCTCTTCATGTATTTCCGGCCGAGTTCTTCCTACTCCTTGGACCAAGACAAAATGACGTCTCTGTTTTACACCCTTGTGATTCCTATGCTGAACCCTCTCATATATAGCCTAAGGAACAAGGACGTGAAACAAGCCCTAGAAAAACTGAAAAATAAAATGTGCTGTTAAATCATTATGTTATGTATATAAGTATACATTCTTCTAGTGGTGTTGTTTTTCTAATATTACATTGAAAGACATAAGAAATACAGTTGTAACTCATAGTTAGATTTAATAAAATGTGCATTTGTACTAGACAAACTAAGAAAATATTGCACACATGTCATTTATATTAATATATTTATTCCTTCAGTGTGAACATTTTCCTGATATAGTTATGTCAAAGTTTCATTTATTTGTATTTTTCTTTTAATTCCAATTATGACAAAATTTAGTGAGTATGTTCTAATATTTTTGCTTCATAGTCCATGAAAATTTCCTGCTGACATTTATGTTCTAGTTAAATCAATTGGCTTTAAGTGGCTACTTAAATAATTCAAATGAGCCTCAAAACCTTGTTGAAATAAAAAAAAATTGCAGAATATGTACCAAGGAATAAGATCTGATTCTAGTGGACCAAAGAATAGTTTTTATGGATATAGATTCTCATAAGCAAAGGATGCATGTCTGAGAGAAGATTAGATTTTAGGCGGTGCACAGCAAATTGAAAATTATTGCAGTAAACAGGTCTGTATATTTATAAAGCAAATCAGGGTAAGATCTAAAGAATACTTTAAAAGATTCTGAAGAAATACTTCTGTGTGATGACATGCTTGAACAATACTACCTCCAGGACATTTCCACTGATGAAATAGTCTTGTAATTGTTCACAGATACCCAATCATTATTTAAAGTTAACCTTGTTTCCATATTCTGGAGTTCATTTTGATGAGCATCATTTTATATGGTCATATGTACATAGCTATTGGGCCACTGGGAACCTCGGCTAAGATTATTCTAGTCATATACTAATGATAACAAATGAGAGAAACCATGGAGCCTATCTTTCTTTGGGTCCGGCTTATTTCACTGAATAGGATTTTTCCCAAGTTTTTGTATTACCTTATGAATGGGGTGGTGTCATTCTTTCTGATGAAAGCATAGAATTCCAGTGTGTGTGTGTGTGTGTGTGTGTGTGTGTGTGTGTGTGTGTGTGTGTGTTAATGATGCTGATGCTAATTGAAATGATCTCCATGATATAGATACAGGAGTGGGTTTTTTATGGTTGTTTTGTTTTATTTTTAATGTACTATTAACAGTTCTTTCTTTTTTCTCCTCTGGTTTACTCTCCATGGTGACTGTCTCTGATATCTGTACCTTTTGCCTTGTATATAAGCTTATTTGATTTGGGGAAGGGAAGGAGAAGCACAGAAACTATGGGACAAAGGGTGAGCCAACTCCACTGCTATACCCACTAAACACCATTTTGGAAATGAACTTTCCAACTTGGGGGGAAGGTGATTGGGTTGGAGGAGGGAAAGTGGGAGAAAACGAGGGTGGGTGTAACACTGCTTGAAAATAAATTTACACACTACTTATGTAACTGTAATTCCTCTGAATATCACCGTTGCAATAATAAATAAATACATAAATAAATGTACCCTGTTGTTTTGCATCGGTATCTCCAATAAGGTAATTATTGTGCTTGCGGGGTTTTTGTTGTTATTGTTGATAAATTTTAATGCTAATCCAAAATATGTGTGTAAAGTCTGGACCACAAAAAGTGCAATGCCCACTCATATAATTATTTTAAGTGTTTGTCAGATGCTTGTAAAAGCAAAGTTAACCGAGGGCATTGTACATTCTACACAAGCACACTCACAGACATGCACTGATACACTCACACATGCCTCCATACACTAACACTTCTTACAAAGTAGATAAAATGAATATTTGGTAATGGATTGTCAAAGACCTACACATCAATTTCATTAAACTTTAAGAGTACACATCTTTGATATTTGCTTGTGTCGTTTTTTTCTGCTTGAATTTGGCAGATGGCTTGAGTAATGATGTCACTTCTTGAGAAAACATGGAATCAGCCATGTTTTAGGAGTTATAGTTACAGAGACAAAAAGCCACTAGGATATCTGGCTGTCTGTGTCAAATATCTTGTTTTTGAATACAAGTAAAATCCAAGCATCACTGTTTTCAAGAATTATGTGGTCAGGTCAGAAGAAGACATCATATCGAAAACAGCTCTCGATTCTTGTGCTAGATAAAAGGATCAGAAAGATTCTAACTACATACTGTCTTCTCAATTAATGTTCAATTTTTCTGAAGTATACCTTAGTAAAACTGGTATACCTCCTGTACCATATACTAAGATCCTACACTTCAACCTGCTGATATATTATAGGAGAAGAACTGAAGGAGATGGAAATTCACAAGACTAGAACCTTTGAGAATTGAATTACTGCCAACATGAAACAGGTCCAGAGCTGTCCCTGACCCTCTTAATTATATACAGACTGAATATCAGGATGGCTAGGAAAATAAATTTAGATTCCCACCAGATATTGAATTAAAGTGTTGTCATGTTTGATTATGTAAAACAGTTTTCTTCAATCTAATTATTTGAATTTTTTTGGGGGGGTCCAGTCGTGGGCTTGAACTCTGGGCCTGGGCGCTGTCCCTCAGCTCTTCAGCTCAAGGCTAGCTCTCTACCACTTGAGCCACAACACCACTTTCGGCTTTTTTCTTTTTGCTTATGTGGTGCTGAGGAATTGAACCCAGGGCCTCATGCATGCAGGGCAAGCGCTCTACCACTGAGCCACCTTCCCAGCCCCTAATTTTTTGAATTTTTAATGCAGAATATTTTTATTACTTCCCAAGTAACAACACACTATATCTAAAAATTTTGAATCTTCTGTCTGAAAACCCCTCACAATATTTGGATAAATATGAAATACATGAATCATTTCATATTTATGCAAAAGATTAAACCATATTTATGGTCTGATGAACAAAATTGGAATACCAGTATTGCAAAGTAGGCAAGTAACACAAGGATAAAGAATTAAAATTTCAACCTTTACTGAAATTGAAGCAGTATCCTCAAAGGAAAATTCTTAACCAGAAATCTAATTAATCATAGTTGAATAACACAAAACAGTAAAGGCAGTTTTCAAAGATGTAAATCCCAAGAGTAACCAGGAGCAAATAAAATGTGATTTCCATGTCATTCACAGACCAGGAATAAGACCAGAAAGACTTTTACTTCTCAGGTAAGTTTCTGAATACCTTTTGATTAAATAGTCATAGAAAATAAAATTTTATTTTAATTGGTATAATAAGGAATAAGATTGAATAATGTGTAAATTAATGATTTTGAACCTACATGCTAAATTAAAATGTCTGCAATTTATTAGCCAGTAATATTTTCTTGTTACACTTGTGTGAGATTAGCTGATAACATTTTTTAGTGTTGGTCAGGATTAATTAACTTAAGATTTTAATGAAGATTTTAAAATCACTTTGCATATGATATTGTGAAAGTAAATTTAAATGTGTTCTATTTGCATTTAAATGAGTATAGCTAACAAAATGCAAAGACAAATATATTCAAATAGTAGATCATATAAGTTAAATTCAGTTTTTAAGTCTAGGAAAAAGGACAAAATACAGATTCCCTCCTAATTTTAGTAAAACAAATGAGCAAACATCTATAGTGTCCTATATGTGCACATAAACCCAAACAGAAACATAAGGAACAGAAGATAGATCTCCCCTCAATATCTGCTGGTTGTTACCTTAGCTTAAGAAAAAAGTCAAGTAAAAGGCCAATTTTAAATAAGAATCATTGTAATAGCCTAGTTTTCTTTTCTATGACATGGGTTTAATTTCTTAAAGAAATTTGTCCATTGGAATTGAATGAGTTATACAAAGAGATTGTAAATGTGCTATAAAACAAGTGACAGAATGATATAAGAAATCAAATAAGACTTGTTTGTTTTGTCAATAAATTTTAAATACTAAAACAATAGTAGAATAATTTTCTATTATTAAACTATATGCAATGTTACTGTGTGTCAATAATGTGCAAGTTTAAGGATTATATTTACTTTTGCCTTTAACTTTGGAATTTCTGATACAATATTTTGGGTATCAACACATGTTTAGTTTACTCAGATATTCTACTTGAGAATAAATGAGAGTGACTAAGGTAAGCAGTTTCAGAAATATTTATATATATAAACAAATATACATGTGTACATATACATATAAATATACGTTTATTTGTAAATTTAGGAAAAAGTTTGATCAAAATACATTAGTCATTTGGTTTTAATTTTTAACAATAATGCTCCTTTAAGTAGGGATATATCCTTGGCCTATTTTCAGAGAGTGAATAGTATATACAATTAAGCTTATATGCACAAGCTTAAATACAGAGAGGCATTAATACTTAATTTTTCACTTTCCTGATCCTTTTGTGACAGTGTTTGAAAAGAACAAAGGAGAATGATCACTGGAAATTGCTCCTCAACATCTGAATTCCTTCTCTTGGGAATTACCAATAACCCTGCAATGAAAGTGGTTCTATTTGCTACATTCCTTGTTTTGTATCTCATCAGTTTCATGGCAAACCTTGGCATGATCACCTTAATCAGGATGGACTCCCAGCTTCACACACCTATGTACATTTTCCTCAGCCACCTCTCTTTCTCTGATCTCTGCTATTCTACAGCTGTAGGGCCCAAGATGCTGGTGGACCTGCTCACCAAGAGTGGTAAATCAGTTCCCTTTGCAGGCTGTGTCCTGCAGTTCCTCATCTTCTGCATCTTTACTGATGCAGAGTGCATGCTGCTGGCAGTGACGGCCTTTGACCGGTACAAGGCCATCAGTAACCCCCTGCTCTATGCCGTGGACATGTCCAGCAAGGTGAGCTCCCAGCTCCTGACTGCAGTTTACCTGGTGGGAATAACAGATGCTTTGGTGCATACTACATTGACATTCCGCTTATGTTTCTGTGGGTCCAATGAGATTAATCATTTCTTCTGTGATGTGCCTCCTCTCCTGCTGATCTCTTGCTCTGACACACGCATCAATGAATTAGCAATCTTCACAATTTTCGGTTTCATTGAACTGAGCACCATCTCAGGAGTCCTTATCTCTTACTGTTACATCATCTTATCAGTGATCAAGATCCGCTCTGCTGAGGGAAGGTTCAAAGCTTTCTCCACCTGTGCCTCACACTTAACCGCAGTGGCCATTTTCCAGGGGACTATGCTGTTCATGTATTTCCGGCCGAGTTCTTCCTATTCCCTGGACCAAGACAAAATGACGTCTTTGTTTTACACCCTTGTGATTCCCATGCTGAACCCTCTCATATATAGCCTAAGGAACAAAGATGTGAAACAGGCTCTTGACAAACTAAAGAATAAAATGTGCCTCTAAATAATTGTATTGTGTTTACTGGTACACATTCATCTAGTGGTTGTTTTTAGTGTAAAATTATATTGCATGATATATACAAAATATAGTTATAAATCATGTCGATTGAGGTACATCAAGCTCAGACAGACAAATGGCTATGTTTTCTTTTATGTAACTAAGCTAGACCTAAAATGTACTTGGACTCTATCCACTAACATGCAGTGACACCATTAAAGATTCTTTTAGGGAGAGAGCACAAGGCAAAGTACCTATGTGCCTCTGATCATATAAAATAATTATGAAAATGATCTCCAGGAAATAGAAATAGGTTTTCTTTGTTGCTGTTACTCTTTTCCTTTCTTTTCTTTTTATTTCTTTTGTTCCTTCAATTCTGTTTTTGGGATGATAAGGGAGGGCACAGACATGGAGGGACAAGTATCAACAAATATAGCAGTATTACTCACTGGACACTATGTTGAAAATGAGCTAGTCAGCTTGGCAGTGAGTACAAGAGGGAAAACAGCTGGGAGAGAATGGAAGGGGGGACATTGTCCAAAGAGTTGTAGTCATTACCTGACTCATGTAACTCTAAGCTTTCCATATCTCACATTTATACTAACAATAAAAGAGAAATACACTTTTACCTCATATTTTGATTTCACAAAATATGTAATTGTACTAGATGAAATTATAAGAATATATTGCAGATTTTCAAACATGCCATGCCTCGTGATTGAATTTGTTTTAATATATTTGTTCCTTCATTTTGTAAAATTTTCATGATTTAATTATATACATTTTATTTGTTTATTCTTTTATTTAATTTTAGCTATGATAAAAAAAATTAGGGAGGTACAGCAATCCCACTTTTGGGCATTTACCCAAATGCTTACAAACAAGACCACACTAAAGCTACCACCACAACTATGTTTATTGCAGCATTATTTACCATAGCTAAGATACGGAACCAACCCAGATGCCCCTCAGTAGATGAATGGATCAAGAAAACGTGGCATATATACACAATGGAATTCTATGCCTCCATCAGAAAGAATGACATTGCCCAATTGGTAAGAAAAGGAAAGACTTGGAAAAAATATATTAAGTGAAATAAGCCAAAGAAACATAGGTCTCAAGGTTTCCCTTATTTGCAATAACTAGTATATGTCTGAGACAAGGAGCAAAGGTCAGATAAGTTGATGTTAGGGAAATGAACCCTAAGATATGTACTCAGATGTTTTCTTTTTTCTATCATGCGATTGTTTCTAACACATTTATAAGATGATTTATTTGTTGCTTTGTATGTCCCTCCCCCACGGTATAACCCCTGCTTTCACTGTATTTGATGTTGGTATAATTTGTGGAGGGGAAGGCAAAAAACAAATCGTTTAGCTAGGGATACAGGAGGATCCATTGCAACAATGAGATGTACAAGTCCTTTTGTCGAAAAACGAACTTTACAACTTTGTTGGGAGGGGAGGACTGGGGGGGAGCTGGGGGAGGTTGGGAAGGGATGGGTAGGGGAAACAAAGGAGGAGGCTACAATGCTTGATAAGAAATGTACTCATTATCTTGCCATGTAATTGTAACCCCTCTGTGCAGTATTTTCACAATAAAAAATTACCATAAGACAGAAAAATTAGGGAGGTAAAAAATTAGGGAGTGTTTTCCAACACTTTTGATTTATATTCCCTGAAATTTCAGTGATTTATTTCCTACTGACATTTATGTTTCAATGAGACATATTAGGCTATGATTCCTTAAATAATTTAAAATGCATTGTTGAAAAATAATAAAGACTGTAAAATATATTCCAGGGAATGATAGTCAATTACAATGTGCCAAAGGAAGGCCTCTGCATATATTATATTAGAGGAAGCATTGGATATTAGGGAGATACATAACAAACAAATTCTTTAAGTAGACAGGTCTGTATATAGGAAATCAGGTTCAGGTCTAAAGAACGATTTAAAAGGTTCTTCTGTGTATGACAAGCTTGACCATCACTTCCTCCTGAAAATTTTCTTTTTTCTCTCATAAATTTTTGTCTCAGTCCTGGTGAAATAGTTCACCATCACCCACTTAAATCATTATTTATTGTCACCCTAATGTTTTACATCAATATCTCCAATAAGAGAATAATTAAGATTTTTTAAAAATTACTTCTTATAATTTCAGTGAAGATCCAAAATATTGTTATAAAACTTGACCACAAAATAGTCCATCAGAATACAGTGCCCTTAACATAATGACTTTAATGTTTTTCAGGTACTAATAAAAATGGGCTGAGGGGATTGTATGTTCTTTATACATACATGATTTGAACACACATACAACATATTCGCATATGCATGCCCCTCTATACACTACACTAACATTACTAATAGCAGATAGAATGGACACTCAGTAATGGATCATCAAAGACATAGAAATCAATTTCATTAATTTTAAGGAGTATGTATTTCTGTGTATATCTTAGATATTTCTTACTGTCATTTTTTTCTGTTTGAATTTCTCTGCTAGCTTAAGTGATAATTCAGCTTCTGGAGAAAACATGGAAGCAGCTATGTTTTATGCATTACAATGATAGAAACTAAAAGTCAGTTGGTTACTCAGGTTTTCTGGGGGCCAGTGTTAAATATTCTCTTCTACAAAATTTTCAAATACAAGCAACTTCTGAACATCACTCTTTCAAGTACTTGTGGTCATGCCAGAAAAAGATACCAGATGAAAATATCTATGATTTCTGGCTCTAGATAAAAAGTTCTGTAAGATTCAAACTACATACAATTTCCTCAATTAACATCCAGTCTTCCTAAACTGTACCTTAGAACCATCATTGTGATATCTTGTGCTATATTTTGAGGTCCTTACCTTGAACATGATGGTATGTTAGGATATAAGAGTCTAGGGAGGTAAAAAATTTACAAGAGAAGAACTTTTGAAAATTTAATTAATCTCCATATAAAACAGGTCCACAGAATATCAGCATGCCCTATGTACAGGAATTTAGGCTCCCACCAGATACTGAATCTGTCTGGAATTTGGGACTGTATTGAATCTGTCTGGGATTTGGGACTGTAGTCTCTAGAACTGTGAAAAACATTTTCTTGTCACTATTGCTTATATGCGAATTGATCTATAGCATTTTGTTGTAACTGCTCTGCCAGACTAAGACAAGGAACACAAGAATGCATTGACTGAAACCTGTTAACATGGAAACAAAGGAGGACTGGCCATGACTGGATTGTCCAACATTTCACGAGAGCAAATTTTCCACCCAATTGCCTTATCTTCCACTCATAAATTCACATTTAACATGGAACATATTGAAAATTAAATTATTTGCTTTGAGGAAGGAACTTAGAAAAATACAAAGTCACTCACACAAGATATCTCAGAACACTCATTTTTATTACAGCACTATTCATAATAGTCGGTGTATATAATTAGCTTAGGTAGCAATCAATCATATTATCCTAGAGTGTATAATTAAATCTTCACAATTTCTTCCTCTGTTTGTATTATTTACAGCATTAAATTATGTAAAGTGATCTACATTATTAATTTTGGTTTTAAAGTGACTGGTAGTATAGTTTTGGGGTAATAATAGATGTTACCAAGTAATATTTTGACATGTAGAGGATGTAAGTAATACACTTTATGTAATCTAACTCTGTACATTGTACTTGCTACTGTCTCTTCTAAATATATGAATGAAAGAGATGTCATGTTTGACTCTAGGTAATATACCCTCTCCTTTAATCTAATTTTTATGTTAAAGAGAGTTTTAATGTAGAGTATTTTTATGATTTTCCAAGGTGCAACTCTGTACTTCTAAAAATTATAACTCTACTATCATGAAAACTTGTAACAGTATTGAGAACAATTTGAAATATATGAGTCATTTTACATTTACAGAAAAAAAATTGAGCCACATCTCTGGTCTTTTTGATGTAATAGGAATGGCAGATAGTATCACAAGGGTAAAGAACTAAAATTCCAGCCTTTAGATAATTGCTACAGTACTCTCGAAGGAAAATTCTGAGACAGGAATCTAATTAATTATAGATGAATAACACAAAACAGTGAAGGCAGACTTCTCAGAGCTATAAATCCCAAGAGTCACAAGGAGAAAATAAAATATGATTTAAATATTGTTCAGGTACCAGAGATAAAAACAGAAAGAACTCATCTCAGGTAGGTTTCTCAAATCCTTTAATCAAATGGACATGAAAAATAAAACTATTTTATTGGAACAATGAGGAATCAGATGTTAAGTAGTGTGTAAATGAGTGATTTTCATTCTTCTTGCCAACTTAAACACTCTGCAATTTAGTAACTTTAAATTTGACTCACAAATTTTTTGTGCATCAAGGTTGATTATCTTTATAGTTTATTGAGGATTTATAAATAAATGATTTTTTAAAAAATCCCAATGCAAAAAAAAACACATGGTACATTATAAATATTAGGAACAATAGCAAGCAAGGAAAAAACCCACTTGTGTCCCTATCTTGGGGTTCAGTTCACTTAGCATCATCTTATCTGGTCATATGTACATAGCTTTTGAACTTTTCTGATTGTCCCAGACATATACTAGTAATTGCAAATAAGGGAAACTATAGGACATATGTTTCTTTGGACCTGGTTTACTTCACTTAATATAATTTTTTCCAAGACTTTCCAGTTCTTAACAAATGGGCAATGTCATTCTTTCTGATGGAGGAATAGAATTCCATTGTGTATGTGTGTGTGTGTGTGTGTGTATGTTTGTGTGTATATATATATATATATATATATATCACATTTTCTTGATTCATTGATCTACGGAGGGGCATCTGATTTGGTTCTACATCTTAGCTATGGTAAATAATGCTACAATAAACATAGTTGTACTGGTAGCTTTAGTATGGTTTTGTTTGTGATCATTTGGGTAAATGCCCAAAAGTGGGATTGCTGGATCATAGGGGAGCTGTATGTGGAGTCTTTTGAGGAAACTCCATACTGCTCTCCAAAGTGGCTGAACAAGTTTACACTCCCACCAACAGTGAAGTAGGGTTCCCTTCTGGCCACATCCACTCCAGCATCTGTTGTTATTAGTTTTCTTCATTATAGCCATTCTAACTGGGATGAGGTGGAACATTAATGTTGTCTTGATTTGCATTTCTTTTATGGCTAGAGAGGTTGAGCATTTATTCATATGTCTATTGGTCATTCTTATTTCCTCTTCAGAGAAGTTTCTCTATCAGTCTTTAGCCCACTTGTTTATCGGACAGTTATTTCTTTGAGGATTTGTTGTTGGGGGATTTAATTTTTGAGTTCCAGGTATATTTTAGATATGAGGCCCTTGTTCATTGTATGACTAGTGAAGATCTTTGTATTAATCTTGCTAGTTATGTCCTTTGCCATGCAGAAGCTCTGTAGCTTCATGCAATCCCATTTGTCCAGTCTTTTTTTGATTTGTTATGATTCTGGGTCTCTATTGAAAAATTTAGGCCTGTGCCTAGGAGAACTAGTGCTTCTCCTATTCCTTCCTGTAAGTGATATGGTAGAAGTAAATTTAAATTTGTTCTATTAACATTTAAATATTGTAGTTAACACAATATTTAATAAATGTAAACTCAGGTTCATATGGTCGCATAGTGTATTTAGATCTAGGAGAACTAACAGTTAAAAATGGCTTCTAATTTTCATAAAACAAATGGACAAACCTCGATATTGTCTGAAATATGCGCAAAAATGCAAATAGAAACACTAGACACACACAAATAAACTTCTCCAAAATATCTGTTGTTTGATTCCTTAGCTTAATATAAACTAAAAATCCAATGATATACAAGAATATTTGTTATAACCCACTTCTTCCTATGACTTGATTTTTGTGGGAAATCTCTCCACTGGAATTGGATGAGTTATACAGAGAGGTTATAAATGTACTAGAAAACCAGTGTGGCAGGAATTAATATATCAATAAGACATGCTTGATTTTTCTATAAATTCTAACCCCATAAATAGTAGAATAAAGTTTATTGAGTTAAGTGCAATGTTATTCTCAGTGTTAAAATCCATGAAACATCAAAATGAGTGTAATAAATATGAAACTTCTTGAAGAGTATGAAAGTTTCATTACTACATTTTTGGCTTTTTCTCTTTAACTTTAGTATTTGTGTCTCATCACTTTGGATTTTGAAGCAGGTTTTGTTTATACAAACATACTGAGAATGAGTGAATGTGAGTAGGAAAGGAATTTCTGCTATATATATATTATATATATATTGCATATATATATGCCTGCATTTCTGCATATATATACCTATCTATCTAGCCATATAATTTAGAAACAAGGTTGATCAAAATACATCAGGCATGTAGTTCTCATTTGTAACAAAACAATGATAATGCCCCTTAATGACATATACTTAGGGTATATTTTGAGAGTGAATAAAATAATGTATACATTTTCTCTTACATGATTAAATTTAAATATGCAAAAGTATCAATACCTAATCTGTGACTTTCCTGTTCCTTTCCGGACAGTGGGTTTCTGCAAAGAACCATAAAGAATGGACATTGGAAATTGCTCCTCAACAACTGAATTCCTTCTCTTGGGAATTACCAGTAATCCTGCAATGAAAGTGGCTCTATTTGCTACATTTCTACTGGTATATCTCATCATCGTTATTACAAATCTCGGAATGGTCACTTTAATCCATATGGACTCCCACTTTCACACACCTATGTATGTTTTCCTCAGCCATCTCTCTTTTTGTGATCTCTGCTATTCCACAGCTATAGGGCCCAAGATGCTGGTGGACCTGCTCACCAAGAATAAACCAATTCCCTTTGTTGGCTGTGCTCTGCAGTTCTTCATCTTCTGCATCTTTGCTGATGCAGAGTGCCTACTGTTGG
The DNA here is from genome assembly GCF_000151885.1 of Dipodomys ordii. Taxonomy (NCBI): domain Eukaryota; kingdom Metazoa; phylum Chordata; class Mammalia; order Rodentia; family Heteromyidae; genus Dipodomys; species Dipodomys ordii. The sequence continues at coordinate 522,631 of NW_012267514.1, forward strand.
CAGTGATGGCTTTTGACCGGTACAAGGCCATCAGTAACCCCCTGCTCTATGCTGTGGACATGTCCAGCAAGGTGTGTTCACAGCTCCTGGCTGCAGTTTACTTGGTGGGAATAACAGATGCTTTGATACATACTTCACTGACATTCCGATTATGTTTCTGTGGGTCCAATGAGATCAATCATTTCTTCTGTGATGTGCCTCCTCTCCTGCTGATCTCTTGCTCTGACACACGCATCAATGAATTAGCAATCTTCACAATTTTTGGTTTCATTGAACTGAGCACCATCTCAGGAGTCCTCATCTCTTACTGTTACATCATCTTATCAGTGATCAAGATCCGCTCTGCTGAGGGCAGGTTCAAAGCTTTCTCCACCTGCACCTCACACATAACTGCTGTGGCCATTTTCCAGGGGACCATGCTGTTCATGTATTTCCGGCCGAGTTCTTCCTATTCCCTGGACCAAGACAAAATGACGTCTCTGTTTTACACCCTTGTGATTCCCATGCTGAATCCCCTCATATATAGCCTAAGGAACAAGGATGTGAAACAGGCTCTTGAAAAACTAAAGAATAAAATCTAAATCATTGTGTTACTGGTACTCATTCTTCTAGTAGTTGTTGTTTTTTAAAATTATTTAGCACAACTTATAAGAAATAATTGCACCTTGTTGTTTGATTTAATGAGTATTTTTACTAGTCAAATTACAAGAAAATATTTCTGATCTTCAAATGTGTCATGCCACATTATGTTTTATTAATATATGTTAGTCCTTCAATATGCAAATTTTTCCTGATCTACATTGATCCAAATTTTTATTTATTCTTTCATTTAATTTCAGTCATGATAAAATTTGGTGAATGTTTTTGGATTCATTGATTTAATTGATAAATTCAGTGATCAATTTCTTAATGAAATTTTTGTTATAGTGAAAAATCATAGGCTTTAAGTGACTACTTACATACTTCAAAATGAGCCTCAAAACACTACTGAAACACAAAGACTGCAGCATATTTACCAGGTCACAACATCCAACTCCAGCATGCTAAAGAAAGGCTGTTTGGGATAGAGTGTGAATTTTCAGAACCAAGAGACACATATTTGAGAGAGGAATGTACTTTAGTCAGATGTGTGACAAGTATCAAATTCTCGAAGTAGATAGGTTCCTATATATAAAGCAAATCGGGTTAAGAATTTAAAAGATTCTGATAAACTACTGCTGTTTGATGAAATGCTTAACCATTCTTCCAGGAAAGTGTCTTTCTCTCTCCAGGTGTTCAGTTCTGGTGAAATAGTCTTATTATTTTCAGTCATCCAGTTAAATTGTTATTTAAAATGTTAGCATTTGCTTCACATCAGTAACTCCAGTAAGAAAATTATGTTTTCTTTCATTTTCTTTTCATAAATTTCAACGCTAAGACAAGCCACTGGTATAATATCTGGACCAAAAGTAGTAAAAAATAATAAAATAATAAGACAAAATGTAATAAGACAAAATATAAATATTTTTATTGTTTTTAGGTGCTAGTAAACACAAACTGCGGGTATGGTATGCTCTACATGCACACAAACACATATACACTTATTCACACACACACATGCTCATCCATACATTAGCACTACTAACAGAGTAGATAGCATGGACATTCATTAATAAATCATCAAAGAAATAGATATCAATTTTATTAAAATTAAAGAGTACACGTGTGTGTGTGTGTGTGTTTAATGTTTGCCTCTTTCAATGATTTCTGCTTGGATTTTTCTGGTGGCTTAAGAAATAGCTCTGCTTCTTGAGAAACAGCCAGGTCATATGCATTACAATTAAAGAAACTGAAAGCCCATGTGTTATCTTTGGGCATCCGGCTATCAGTGTCAAATATCCCTCTTCCACAATACTTTGAATACAAGTAAAATCCAAGAAACACTGCTTTCATGGGTCATGAGCTCATATCAGAAGAAGGCATCCAGTGGAAAACATCTATGAACCATTATTGTCTTTGATAAAAGACTCTGTGACATTCTGATTAAACACTTTCTTTTCAATCCATGCCTAATCTTTCTAAATTGTACCTCAGGGAAACTACTATGGCATATTGTGCCATACATTGAGATCTGAACCTTCAACATGATGGTAATTTAGGATGAAGATGACAAATTCACAGAAACAGAGCCTTTGAGGGTGGAATTGCTGACCATGTGACACAGGCCAAGAGCTCTCCCCTGCTCTATCTGTTATGTATGGACTAAATATCAGGGGCCCTGTGAAAAGGAATTTAGTCTCCCACCAGATACTGAATCTGTCATCACTGGGATTTGGGATTGTAGTCTCTAGAGCTGTGAAAAATATTTATTTATTTTCCTGATGCTGTTGCTTACAATCCAACTGGTCTATAGCATTCTGTTATACCAGCTCAGATAGACTAAGACAAAGAGCATGACAGAAATCATTGTTTGAAACATGTTCATGTAGAAACAAGATGGCACTGGATTGTCCATAATTAAAGGTGAACAAGTTTCCTACCCAAATAACTCATTTCCCACTCATATGTTCACTTTCAAGATGGCATTTAATAACTTATTTGCCCATTCATTAATTGTACTCTTTGCTCTTTGGGGGCATATATTAGAAGGAACATAAATCAACACACACTAGATATTCCAGTATACTCATATTTCTTACAACTATATTAATATTAGGCTAGATATAGAATCAGCCTAGTTATCAATCATTTGATCATAGAATGTATAAGTCAATCTTCTTGTTTTCTTGCCCCATCTGTATTATTTATATCTTCTCCATATAAACCAATTACTTGATGGCAATTATTATTACTCAAAAACTATATACTATAAATGACTTTAAAACCAAAGTTAATATGCAATGAGCTTACATAATTTAATTCAGTCCACCATTTTTGTTAATGTTTTATTTAAATATATGATTGAAAGAGATATCATGTTTCTGTTCATACACAGTCTTTTTCAACTTAATTTTTATATGAAAGAGAGACTTTCATGCAGAATATGTTTAAGACTTTCCAAATAATATTCTACCTCAAAAATTATGATTCTTTTCAGGCACTGGTGTCTCATGCCTGTAATCCTAATTAGTCGGAGGCTGAGATCTGAGGATCATGGTTCAAAGCCAGCCTGGCAGGAAAGTCTGTGAGACTCTAGTCCTCAATTAAGCACCAGAAAACTGGAAGTGGAGCTGTGGCTCAAACTGGTAGAGTATTAGCCTTGAGCAAAAAGAGCTCAGAGACAGCTCCAAGGTTCTGAGCTCAAGCTTCAAGACCACCACCACCAACAACAATCACACACACACACACACGCACGCACACACACACACACACACACGAGTCAAATTTATACAAAAACATTGAAGCACATCTAGATTTTTTATCTAAGTAGTAGTTTACTTCACTTAATATAATTTTTTCCTGTGGCCCATGTAATTGTAACCCCTCTGTACGGTATTTTCACAATAAATAAAAGAAGTAGCAGTATTGCAAGGTTTGTAAGCTGCACAACATTAACTAATTAAAATTTCAGCATTTGACAAAATTATTGCAGTATTCTCAAAGGAGAATTCTGAGCCAGAAATCTAATTACTCATAGTTGAATAACACAAAACAGTGAAGGCAGAGGGTTTTAGAAAGTAAATCTCAAGAGTCACTAGAAGAAAATTTTTTAATGTGATATGTATGTATATATATATATGTATATTTGTGCAAGGCAAAAACAAGAAAACAGAAAAGCCAACCAAAAAAAGGCAGATAACTAAAAGCCAAGGAAACAAACCAAAAGAAAAATAAAAAAATGAGTAGAAAAATCAGAAAACAGATACTAACAAATGTATAACAGAATGACTTTGCAGCCACGTATGAACCTAAACACACGGCATAACACCGGCCATCACGGTATCTGATGACAACAGAATGAATGGAAGGCAAGGGAAAAAACACGGTCAGTAAAGAGGAACATAAGAACACACAGAGAAAAAATAAAAAAAACAAGACGTTATACCAAAAAAAAAAAATACAAAAAAGAAACAAAGGGGGGGGAGGGAAAAGGAAAGAATGAGCACTAAGAAAGACGGGAAGGCAGGGAAAAAGGAAACAAAAAAGCAAAAAACAATACACAACAAAAAAGCCACGGATCAACCCGCACAGGGAAAGAAAAAACCACCAAAAAATACAGTCAAAAAAAATAAAAGCAACAAAACAAGAATAAACAAACACAAATCCAAAAAAAAGTAATAAAATAACATCAAATATTAAAAGATATCTAATATTAAACCAATGGGCAAAATCCAAAAAGAGAGATGACTACAGTAATAAAAAAAATACTCTTAACAAAAGAAAAACAGGGGTAACACATACAAAAGCAGGCCACTGAAACCATGGCATGTCTAACACATCACCCCGAACCTCAAGCAACAACTAGTTCACAAAAACAAAAAGCTCAAAACCAAAGAGAAAGAGAACAACAACAAAAGGCAGAAATGTAAATATCAAGATTTAAAAGCAAAGCACAGTAACATAGATCGCAAACATTGAAGAGTGACACGCCCAGGTCATACTCCAAAAAAAAATAAAACAAAAAACAAAAGTAATCCCCCAAAACAACACCAGAATACGCAAAAACAAATCCCTAACCCACCACTCTCCTGATGATCATCCGGAAAAGCGTTGAAAAGAACAAAGGAGAATGGACACTGGAAATTGTTCCTCAACAACTGAATTCCTTCTCATGGGAATTACCAATAACCCTGAAACCAAAGCGGTTCTATTCGCCACATTTCTAAATGTATACCTCACCAATCTCATGGCAAACCTTGGAATGATCACCTTAATCAGGATGGACTCCCAGCTTCACACACCTATGTACATTTTCCTCAGTCACCTCTCTTTCTCTGACCTCTGCTATTCCACAGCCATAGGGCCCAAGATGCTGGTCAACCTACTCAGCAAGAATAAATCAATTCCCTTTGCAGGCTGTGTCCTACAACTATTCATCTTCTACATCTTTACAGATGCAGAGTGCATGCTGCTGGCAGTGATGGCTTTTGACCGGTACAAGGCCATCAGTAACCCCCTGCTCTATGCCGTGGACATGTCCAGCAAGGTGCGCTCCCAGCTCCTGGCTGCGGTTTACCTGGTGGGAATAACAGATGCTTTGGTGCATACTACATTGACATTCCGCTTATGTTTCTGTGGGTCCAATGAGATCAATCATTTCTTCTGTGATATCCCTCCACTCCTATTAATATCATGCTCTGATATACAAGTCAACGAGTTAGCAATATTCTTTGTCTTTGGTTTCATTGAACTGAGCACCATCTCAGGAGTCCTCATCTCTTACTGTTACATCATCTCATCAGTGATCAAGATCCGCTCTTCTGAGGGAAGGTTCAAAGCTTTCTCCACCTGTGCCTCACACTTAACCGCAGTGGCCATTTTCCAGGGAACAATACTCTTCATGTATTTCCGGCCGAGTTCTTCCTACTCCCTGGATCAAGACAAAATGACCTCTCTGTTTTATGCCCTTGTGATTCCCATGCTGAACCCTCTCATATATAGCCTAAGGAACAAGGAGGTGAAAGCAGGCATTAAAAAACTGAAGAAAAAGATCTTACTTTAGGGAAATCTTTGCATACTGTAAGTCCACACATATTTAAATGTACACATATTTTGTTGCCTTCAAATACATATTTCAATGTTCTTATCTGACATACCTTAATTTAATACATTACATACTTTGTTAATCTATAGCATGTAGTTTGTATTTTCTTAAATTTTTGACCTCTATATGTCTTCACTGAAATTGTTTTGTGATATTTACTATAATATTTGATATTATAAATTTTAAATAAACTATACAATACCATGAAGCCAAAAGACAAGGTGATCATGGAACATACAAAATGCCTAAATCTACCCCAAAAAAAGGGATTCTTGGATATGACCCATCTAATCATTCAGTGAGCATATATACAATGGAAAGGAGGTGAGGGGAAAATATTTCTTTTTTAATTTTTATTTTTTATTGTGAAAATACTGTACAGAGGGGTTACAATTACATGGGCAAGATAATGAATACATTTCTTACAAGCATTGTAGCCTCCTCCTTTGTTTCCCCTTCCCATCCCTTCCCATTCTCCCCCCCCCAAATCCTCCCCACTACAACCCCCCTCTCCCCCGCACCAAAGTTGTAAAGTTAATTTTTTGACATAATGACTTGTACATCTCATTGTTGTAATGGGTCCACCGAGGGGAAAATATTTCTAAGACTATAAGCTAAGAATAAGCCTGAGTTGAATACACAAAAGCACATAATAAAAGCAAAGTGGTTTTGATTTTACTATCTGTGATGTTTAGTAAGCTTGTATATTTTCTTCATGATTTTTTTTCAAAATTTACTTTGTTGTATATCTACTTAAATATTTTCCACTTTTTATTCAAATAGTGTTTTGTTCACTGTTTTGTTAATTAGTCCATAGTTAAGACAAATCATAGAAAAAAAATTCAGATATTTTTTCCACTCAAGTATGTTGAAAAATACTCTATAATATTACATGTCATATCTCAATGTAAGCAGAGATTTATTTTCTTGTGTGTATAAGGGTTTCATTTTTATATTTCCAAATATTCACAAAGTATAGTTTGATCAACCTCACCTCTATTATTTTCTTCTTCTTTGTCTTCACCTTTTTATATTTAAAATCTAAAGAGCTTCTTTATGCTATTTTCATTCATGTGTATGATATGCATTAATCATATTCACTCCATTACTCAAATTCTAAATATGTGAATAAGCAAATATAGCATTCTCTCTGAAATGAATATTACATAATTTTCCATTAATCTCAGTTGCACATTTTACCCCAGAAACGTATCTGTTTGTATTAACTACTTTTTTAATAATTGCATGTGTAGACCTCAGAGAAATTCAAATTTATGTTGACATTCTCCACTCCGTCATGTCATTTCGATTTAGCCACTCTTCCCTACTTCCTTTTCTCAACTCTGTTTAAATGCCCATCTTTGTGAATCATAAATAATACTCTGTAGATGGCATCACTCTATACAGCTCTGTGCTTTATTAAAGCATCAGTCCTAATATGATACTTGGGACACTAATCATACAGGGTGGGTTTTATACAAGTGGGTTTTATTCCTGTCTTCTTATTACCTGCATTACCACTAAGGCACAAAATGGATTAATATAGAAATGCCAAAACCCATGTATATGCTACTTGGTTATATATCAAATTGTGATTAACTACCAATGATTATATGCACTGTTAATATATATATATATATATATATATATATATATATATATTGTAGCTTAAGTATACAAATAAAATGGTTGTGAGCGTTAAGGTTATAAATGAGGGATTTCACCATACTCTGAAATTCTTGACTTTTATTACAATTGAACCAACAGAACACTGTCCAAGCAAATGGATAGTTGCTACTAAATATGTGCTTGTGTGAACACATTTCAGGCTAGAGATGGAGTCCATAGGCTTCTTTGCTTTCCAGAGAAGCATTTGTTGGGCACTGTCACAAGGTGGCCTAGTAAAGCAGAGTGATAGAATAGATTCTGTGGGAAAGAAGAGTTCTTTGGGAATCCTAGCTTTAGGGCTCCTGTTTCTGTGTGCAGTCAATGTACCCACACTCTTCTATTAATTATGAGCAGAGATCTGAAAGAAAGCATTATTTGAAATAGTATAAAGCTTCAGATCAATGTAAGGGTTCTCAGGATTACTTATAATTGTGAAGATGATAAACATGATATCTCCCTTTCATGTGACATATCAAACACATATCATGGAAAGTTGATTTTGATGTACCTCTTGTTCTTTTCATCATACTCATTAAGTATGAATTAAAAAGGTAAACTAAGAGAAGGCTAATAACAATCAATTGTTTTTAAGTGCAATTACAATCAAGTATTATAAGTGAAAATATGTATATCTAAAATTTGCATTTGTTAAACAAACCAACAAAAACTAATATAAAGAATATTTCTTAGATGATTCATGACTAAAAGTTAGAATTTGGAAAGATACTCCAAACTAACCTTTGCATCCTGGGATCGTTTTATTTGATTTTTATTTTATTGTCAAGATGATATAACGAGGGTTTACAGTCACACAATTCAGGTTGTGAGTACATTTCCTTTTAGACAGTGTCAATCCTTCCCTCACTTTCTCCCAGATTTTCCCTCCTGAATCCCCCTCCACCAGTTGTAGAGTTCATTTTTAATGTAGTGTCTAGTGATCACCACTGGTGCATTTGTTCAGCTTTGGTCACACTATTCTGTACTCGTCCTTATCCACCCCTAAAAAGATAAACTTACATACAAAACAACAGTTTTCAGAGGCAAGAAGAACATGTATAACAAGTACTGCCCCATTCTAACTTGTCATCTTCAACAGCCACCAACTTTTTTTTATTGTGAAAATACCGTACAGAGGAGTTACAATTACATGGGCATGATAATGAGTACATTTCTTATCAAGCATTGTAGCTCCTCCTTTGTTTCTCCTTCCCAACCCTTCTCATCTATCCCCCTCCCCCTTCTCCTTTTCCCCCCTCTTCCGCCCCTGCCCCCGCTAAAGTTGTAAAGTTTGTTTTTCAACATAACATCTTGTACATCTCATTGTTGCAATGGGTCCACCTGTATCCCTATTTAAATGGTTTGCTTTTTTCCCTTCCTCTCCACAAATTATACCAACTTCAAATACAGTGAAAACAAGGGTTATAACATGGAGGGACACACAAAGCAACAAAGAAATCATTTTATAAATATGTTAGAAACAATAGCAAGAAAGAAAAACATTTGAGTCCTTGTCTTGGGGTTCATTTTGCCTAACATCAACTTATAAAACTTTGTTGCCATTGTTCATTTATTTGACAGTAGCTATTCTGAATAGGATTAAGTGGAAACACAATATAGTTTTTATTTGTAATTTTCTTATGGCTAAGGATGTTGAGCAATTTTCCATCTATTTATTGGCTATTTGTACTTTTTCCTTAGAAATGTTCTTGTCATTCCCATTGTAAATTTATTGACTAGAGAGATTGTTTTCTTGTTGTGCAAATTTTTTAGTTTGTTATGTATTATTTATAGTAATCTCTAATTGGATGAATATCTGGCAAAATTTTTTTCCCAGTCTTTAGGCAGTGTCTTTATACTTTTTTCTTATTCAGAAAATATTTCAACGTGATGCAATCTCATTTGGCAATCTTTCCTCTTACTTCCAAGCAATTAGGACCCTAGTTAGGAATTGATTAGCTATGCATGTAATTTGAAGTTTCCTCCTATGTTTTTCTCTTGTAGTTTCAAACATTCAGAGCAAATATTATGATAGCTTATATGTTGACATAATTTATGTGTAGGGAGAGATAAAGGGATCTAGTTTCAGTGATGTCAATTTTACCAATATCATATGTTGAAGAGGTTCTTTTCTCCAAAGATTGTTTTTAGTAAATTTTAGAGCATCAAATATATATTCATAATGTCAGAGCGAGATGAGCATTAAAGTTGCACCCAGAAATGAGATGAAAGTTAATGTGCTATAAGCATTATCTTTACCCAAACCCATGACTGATGTCCAATCAAGAAAAGTGAGACAAAAAATATCACATTGAACCACAAATATGCAAGAAGATGGTACCAAGACCAATTCTGACTAAAAGAGATACACACAGTGTGCACTTACATGGTCTGCAAGTGCCAGTACACAATGGGTCACAATGTCATTACACGGAGCATTCTGGGAAGCACCTCTAATTCAAGCTACACAGGAGACAATGCTTCTTTGTCAGTGTCACCCTTTCTATCCTCTTCTGTTTCTTCTCTTCCCTCCTTCCCCTCAAGTAACAGAGTTCATTTTTTTACATAAAAATTTTCATGGTAATATATTAATGAGTTTTTGTAATGACAAAAACAAATTCAATTTTCTTCTAATTTTCTAGAGAGTCAAGAGGATAGTAACTGGCAAACATGGTCCAATTTTCTACTCTGTGTTTCCATCCCCTCTCCCCCCTCCACTTTTGTATCTCTTCTGATCAATTCATATTCATAATCAATTCATCTTTCCTTTACAGAAGGTAGTTGAAATAAACTTGGAACAGTCTCCAGACTCTGAGAGGCCTTCCAGTTTTATAGTCTTTCTAAAGCTTAAAAGCTTCTGTAACTCAAATCACAAACCTCAAAAGCTAGACCACTTGCCCAAAGCTTGAGTTGCTACCAAACCAATGATCAATGAGTCAAATATGAATCCTCATAATCACCTGACCTATTATTTGATAACACACACAGAAATAAGTTTATATTTCCCAGGAAATAAGGAATAAATATATGTTTCAATATTTGAATATGTATTTGAATATTTGTACATCCCCTTTTTGGTGGTACTGGGTTTGAGTCTAGAGCCTCATACTACTAAGCAGCCAATCTACCACTTGATTCACGTTCCTAGACTTTTTGGGATGCTAGGTACTTTTCACAGATCACTGTTTTGACTTCTGTCAAGGGTAGGCCACAGATTGTGTTCTTCCTATCCACAGCCTTCCACATCTCCGGGCCCTAGGTGTGCATCACCATGCACAGATTGTTGATTGAGGTTGAGGTCTGACATTGAACTTAGCTCCTCACAATCTCCTCCTCCAAGTGGGTGAGGTATAAAGTATCTCATTGAAAAGGAAGAAATAAATATCAGGCCCTACGGATAACACATTTCATGTTGTATTTATGTTTAAGTTTGGGACTTCTGGTTGTTTTATTTTTCTTTCATTGGAACATTTCATATAAGAAGATGTAACTGGATAACAGAAATACTTTTAATGTTTTGTGACATTAGGTACCAAAAAATTCCTTGAAGATTTCTCAAGTTCAACAAATTCCCACATAGATCGATTTTAGGAAAATGGTTTGTAAATGGTTGTGAATTGGGGAACTTATTACTTGTAGCAGATCATTTTCATTGATGTTCATGAAATTTCTGTATTTGGTGTATTGAGGAACACACATATTGGGTTGGAGCACTATATTCAGCTCAATATTACCTCACTAGGAAAGTTATGGATTGAGTTTGGCTGTCCCCATGTAATCACCTCTAGCATTGTACTGGAAAGCGGACCTTCCAGCCCCTTGTAGCTATGCAAGCTAAAAAAAGATGTACATGGCTTCTTTCTATTTTTTTATTGTCAAGGTGATATACAGAGGGGTTACAGTTACACAAGTAAGATACTGAGTATATTTCTTGTCGAACTTGTGATCCCTTCCCTTATTTCTTCCTATTTTCCCTCCCTCTACCCATTCCACAAGTTGAACAGATCATTCCCAACTTATTTCCTTGTGAATATGGCTGTTGCATCGGTTCCCCCACACCCTGGTCCTCTGTCTCACCATTCTGTTATTCCTTTTCCCTTTCCTAATTCAAATAAATGTATATACAACAGTAGGCTACCAGATCAAATACAGTGATAACAGAGGATATACCATAGGGGACAGAACGTACAAAGGAAACAAAAAAAAACACATAGTACATTAAAACTACAATGAAGAAAAACTGTGTCTTGTCCTTGGAGTTCATTTCGCTTAGCATCATTTTATAGGTCACATATATATAGCTATTGAGCTATTCTGCTCATCTGCTAAGATTATCATGGATATATACTACTTATGTCAAATAAGGGAAACCATGGAACCTATTTTTCTTTGGGTATAGCTTACTTCACTTAATATAAGTTTTTCTGTCTTTCCGTTTCTTAAAAATGGGTCAGTGTCATTCTTTCTTATGGAGGCATAGAATTCCATTGTATATATGCATATACCACATGTTCTTGATCCTTTTATCTACTGAGGGGCATCTGGGTTGGTTCCACATCTTAGCTATGGTGAAGAATGCTGCAATAATGCTGATAACTTTAGTATGGCCTTACTTGTGATCATTTGGGTAAATGCCCAGAAGTGGGATTGCTGAGTCATAGGAATGCTTTATGTAGTCTTTTGAGGAACCCCCATACTGCTTCCAGAGTAGTTGAACAAGTTTACACTCCCACCAAGATAGCAGTAGGGTTCCTCTTTTGGCCACATTCCCTCCAGCATCTGTTGTTATTAGAGTTCTTGCTTATAGCCATTTGACCTGAGATGAGGTGGACTCTCAGTGTGGTTTTGATTTGGATTTCTTTTATGACCAGAGGAGTTGAACATTTCTTCAGTGCATGCCTTCTTTCTAGGGGGATTCTGAAAGGGACTGGACAAGAGGTACCAGTCTGTTTCTGAGTCACCTCATTTGTAGAAGAGATTTAAAATTACTCATCTCAGTTTAGCTTCATAAAGATGGACTGTGTTTAAAGTGTTACTGAGAAGAGTCTTTGACACAAGGGCATAGCTCACACTTACTGAGCTACATCAGTAAGTGGAAGATTCATGACCTCCATTCCTTATAGAGTTGATTTTGAATGTGATTTCAGACCCTCCTGTCTTCCAGAAAGGGGCTGTTGACTATAGGACAAACAAATTTTATAAATGCCTTCATTTATTTCACCATGACAAAATAAATGTACTCTCAAAGCAATGCCCACACAGAATGCAGTATTTTTTGTTTGACTGTGAGATCTAGTTTAAATTGAACTAGCTTACAGTAATATTCACTACATAGTTTAGTTTTCCTCAGTTTTAATCCTAAAGTAGAAATAATTGTTGGCATCCCAGGAGAGAGTGGTTTTCTTGATAGCTCCTTGATGTCCCACAGAGATCAAGGATTGTTTTGAAATGCTTAAATGTCACGGGCCCCAGAGAGTCATCTTTCAAACATAAAGAACTGAAACATCTCCCAGAATAGCATCTTCCGGACAACTTGATGTCTTCTGCATAGGCTTGTGGTTTGAAGTTCCCCTATGGTTATCTTTGCAGAACACCTATGAATAGAATTTTCATGGTGCTGGAAGCATGAGCTATTTTCCTTATGGCTGACTTTTGCTGCATTCATAAAGAAATTGTAAAAGAGGTAATCATATGAGTTTATTTTTAAGTTGTGTTTTATCTGTTAATGGGAGAATGTACTCAGAAATGCCAGTCTGAACACTGTTAGACAAGATTCTGCTTCTTATGTAGAAAGGGATGGTTGAAATGATCAATAATTTAGTCTGCAGAATCACAAATCTCCCAAAAGCCATTAGTGTGACAGGAAAAACAGCAGAACCAATGGGGATACCTAAGCACTTTATGTGTCTTATTTCCCCTCTTCCTTTATCCAGTGTCATGAAGCCTGCATAGAGATTCTCCTGCCAGCAACCTCAAGAGTCTGGTGGCCATGAGAGGTCTCCAGAACTGCTTAGGGAGGAAGGTAAACATATGAACCATCTCTGTAGCATAAAGAAAAGGAGTTCCTCTGGATCTGTGCAAAGTTCTTTGATATGACTCTCTAAAGCAGGTTTCTCGCTGTGGCATTAGTGACCTTTTCACGCAGGTGATGTGTTATGTGGTGTGTTGTAGGCAGAGGGTAATGGAGGCAGACTGGCAGGTGCATTGTAAAAATTTTCCATAGCATCCTCCTTACTAGATGTAGTTTTCATAGAGCAATAAAGCAAATTAAATCACTATTGGAATTTGTTGCTTATAAACTCAATACCAACCTGGAAATCATGAAAAGAATGACCAAAATCCTACAAACTTTTGATAAGTAATGATTCTTGTGTAATCTCAGAGTCAAACTATGAATTTAAGCATTTCTAATGCACAATTCCATCTTTTATGATAAATCCCATGAAATATTTGCTATTTTTCTCCAGGTTATATTAAGCATACTATTGCTTCTGATATCTTTTCAAGAAAAGGGCCAGAATTAAATTTCAGATAATAAAATAGAGAGACTTTCAAATTATTTACCCAAATGCCTGTGAAGAGGATAAATGGGAAAAGGAAACTGTACCGCTGTGACGGAGTTTGTGCTTCTTGGATTATCAGACGCACCTGCTGGAAGAGTCCTTCTTACTTTGGTTTTCTTTGTGATCTATGGAGTCACAGTTCTGGCCAACCTGGGCATGGTTGCCTTGATTCAGGTCAGCATTCCACTTCATACTCCCATGTACTTTTTCCTCAGCCACTTGTCCTTTGTAGATTTCTGCTACTCTTCAATCATTGTGCCAAATATGCTGCCTAACACCCTTCAGGAGGACGGAGCCATCTCCTTTTTGGCATGCCATATACAGTTCTATTTGTTTTGCACCTGCGTGGTCACAGAGGTCTTCCTGCTGGCCATCATGGCCTATGACCGTTTTGTGGCCATCTGTAACCCTCTGCTGTATAGGGTCATCATGTCCCAGAAACTCTGTGTGGTGCTGGTGTGTGGCTGCTACCTCTGTGCGTCGGCATGCGCCCTGATTCACGTGTGCCTGGCCCTCAGGATCGCATCCTACAGGTCAAATGTGATCAATCATTTCTTCTGTGATCTACCCCCTCTCTTAAGTCTGGCTTGCTCTGATGTCACTGTCAATGAGTTAGTGCTGTTCATTGTGGCCACCTTCAATGAGACCATTAGCATCGTGGTGATCCTCACATCCTACCTGTTCATTCTGGTCACCATCCTGAGGATGCGCTCTGCCGAGGGGAGGTACAAGGCGTTTTCCACCTGTGCCTCTCACCTCACAGCCATCGTGGTCTTCCATGGGACAATCCTCTCCATTTATTGTGCACCTACATCAGAAAACAGCGGTGATGCTGAGAAAGTGGCCACGGTGTTCTACACTGTGGTGATTCCCATGCTGAACCCCCTGATATATAGCCTGAGGAATAAGGTTGTGAAAGAAGCCCTCAGGAAAGTTCTGAGGTCTAAAACAGGTGCTTAGGAAATAGCCAGGACTCTGAACTGCAAAGGAGAGAGAGTGGGAGCTCCCTGGTGTAGGACTAGAATGAGGAACAAAGTAGTTGTAAGTTTGTATTTCTATTTTTCTAGCCACTTCACTTTGCAAGCTTAAGATGAAATGTATTTCTAAATTCATAGTTCATTGTTTTTCCTAAAGGTGTAACCTTTTTTTCTTAAATGTTCAATGTTGTACACATATGATTATTGGCCCTATTAGGAAAGAGTGGTATTGACTAAGATGCACTGTATTCATAAGCTGATATGTTGAATGGAAAATTCCTTGCGTAACTCTTCAAAGATAATACAACATAACATAAAAAATATCAAGCAAAATACTGGGCTGAAGGAGATCTTCATATGCTAGAGGGCCAGCCTTACAAGCTAGCTAAGCAACCTAAACACAAGGCCCTGAATTCAAATCCTAGTAATAGTCTTCTTCCCCAAAATCACAGTGATAATCTTCTTTAATACAGTGTTTGTTAATACTGTTACAGGTTGCATTGGATGAAAAGAAATGAATAAAGAAAATAAAAGACAGATGTACTTATTTGGTGCAAATCCATCACAAGTTTAAAAGGAAGGGTAAAACCTTTTACTTTATTTTAGAATCTATGAAAGAAACTACAATTACTTTCATTTTTAAAATTTTTGTACTTCTTTAAAAATTTTTAGAATCTATGAAAGAAACTACAATTACTTTCATTTTTAAAATTTTTGTACTTCTTTAAAAATTTTTATTGTGATGGGCAGAGGAGTTGCATTTACATAGGTAATGAAATTAGTATTTTTTTAAGTGTCACCTCTTCCTTCATTTTCTCCCGGATTTTTCCCTCCTGACCCTACTCCCCCACAAATCTAATACTTCATTTTCAACATAGTGTCTAATGAATATCACTGCTGAATTAGTTCATTCTTTATCCCACCATTTCTGTGAACTCCATGCCTATAATCCTTGCTACTCTGGAGGCTGAGATCTGAGGATCATGTTTCAAAACTAGTCTGGGAAGAACAATCCTTGACACACTTTATCTAATTGATCACCAAAATGCCGGATGTTTGTGTGTGGCTCATTTGGTAGATCATTACTAGCCTTGACCAAGACTAACTTCAGGTCCTGACTTCAAGCCTCAGGACCTGTACCATAAAATAAATAAATAGTATAGCTGTATCCCTTTTCTACTGGTTCTTGTTCATTGTGTACTTTGTTTTCTCCTTTTGATTCTATTGTTTAGTGTCCAGTGTTGTTTGAACCTTGGATATCATTTCATCTCATAAAGATTTTCTCATAAAGAAAATTGTTGCAATTATCATACTAGCATTTTAGAAACATTGAATTTCACAAATGAAAACATAGACAAGACCCTTAGAACAATCACTTGAAGATACATAGCTCTTTATATGCCTCACTGACTTCTATTAATATAGACATTAAAAAATATAGTAGATAGCAGCATTTCTGAGTTGACTGTTCTCTGAATTTTCTTTACTTTTTCTCTGTATCCATGCTCACACTTTCATTTGTAGCAGATGGATTTGCAACTCCTGTCCCTGACCTTTGAATTCTAATGATCAACACCAATTCAAAAGAAAAGCATTCAATAACATATCAAAAGAGGAAATCACTTTAATCATATTGTTTGCTCTTCTATAGCACAGGATTTTACTCATTTCTTATGCTGCCAGAGATTAGCAATTATTTTACATAAGGGAGTGAGTCCCCAAAGGTTTCATTAACGTTATAAAGTCTCTTAGTTTGTGGTACACACAACTAACATCTTCAATTCTAGGAAGAAAAGTCTACACTTCAGGTTTGTTCAATAGAATTAGAAACTAGTCACTTAAAATGGAAAGAAAGTAATATATTTTCTTTGGAAAAATTATATCACAATATTCCTAAGTCATCAATGCAATGGTTAGGGAATGTTTGTAAGATCCCTTATATAGTGCATTTACTATTAAAAGTTGGTTTGTCTTTTCCTGGGAAATGTTTGAGAATTTAGAACAATTTTCTCTTTTATTCCAAACATTGGCCTGTAAGCCTATATGAAAAAATATATTAAAACTGATTAATTTTCACACCTAATTTTCACAGTTTCTCTGTGTGTCTCTGTCTCTATCTCTGTCTCTCTTTATCTTTCTCCCTTATACATACAAAAATTCTTCATAGCATCTATAATTACCTGCTAAAGGGTTTCTTATTTCCACGGTTACCCTAATTCTACACTTGATCACAAGGTGTATGATTTGCGTTATTCCTAGATTTCATTCCTCATTTTAGCTTAGAACATTGGATACAAAAATTTCAAGGGGACTTTTTTGGTCTATTTTACTTTTTACTTTTGCCTTATCTTTTTCTTTTTCTTCTCTAGGGGATAAGGAAGTTATGATTTCAACACTTTAATTCCTTTGCAGTTACTTATTTCAGATATTGAGGAACTATTATGTTATCTTTCTTTTCCAGACTATCTTCACTGCACTTTCATTGTAACATTAATGGATTCCCATATTCACTTCTTCAATCGGCTAAGGAAAACACAAAATATCTACTCCACTTCCATAAAGTGTATAAAGTCTGGCTTGGATAGGATTTTTTGTTCGATAAAATCTCCCCAATCAATACTTTAAGAAAACTTGGAAAGTCGGCACTTAGCTCCTTTTTTTTTTTTTAGTGTATTTATATGTCAGATTTGGAATTGAGTTGATGAAATATTCTGTGTGTGTGTGTGTGCATGTGTGTGTTGCATATACATTCTGTTTTCACATGGTTATACGTGTTCCTTCAATGGTTGGGTGTTCACTTGCTTGAATTAGTCACTTCCAAAATACAATTTCAAAAATCGTGGTCGTTGTCTCCCCTCCTTTGAGATACAGGAGAGTTAAGCAATGGTTGCCCTTCTTACCTTTGTGTCTATTGTTGTCACATTAAGTTTTAATTTTCCTCTTGCATTCTGAACCATTCCAAATTTACAGGGTCTTCATGGTCCACTAACCTTAAAGAAAATGTTTGTACTTCTTAAAATGGAATTGTAGAGAATTCTCCTTTAAACTTGGGTTATACATTTTTTCACTGACCTGATGTGTGGTGTGGCAATGGGTGAGGCATCACGGTGACAGACTTCATATTCCTGGGATTATCAGAGGCCACGGAACTCAGAGTTTTCCTCTCCTTGTTCTTCTTGCTTGTCTACAGAGTCACGGTTCTGGCTAACCTGGGCATGACTGCCCTGATTCAGGTCAACTCTCGCCTTCACACCCCCATGTACTTTCTCCTGGGCCACTTGTTCTTCGTGGATTTCAGCTACGCCTCTGTCATTGTGCCCAAAATGCTGGTGAACATATCCAGTGAAGACAAAGCCATTCCTGGGGTGTGTGGTGCAGTTTTATTTATTCTGCACATTTGTGATCACAAAGGTCTTCCTGCTGGCTGTGATGCCCTACAACCGCTTCGTGGCTGTCTGTAACCTTCTGTTGTACACAGTTGTTATGTCCCTGAGACTCCACACCGTGCTGGTTTCTGGGTGTTACCTCTATGCCTCTGTGTGTGCGCTGATTCATTTACACTTAGCTCTTCAGATCCCATCCTACCAGGCCAACGTGGTGAACCACTTCTGTGACCTGCCTACACTCCTGGATCTTGCTTGTGCGGAAGTCTCTATCAATGAGGTTCTAGTGTTCATTGTGGTCAATGTGAATGAGTCCGTTACAGTCATCATCATCCTCACCTCCTACTGGTTCCGGTCACCATCTTGAAGATGCTCTCAGCCAAGGGAAGACTCAAGGCTTTCTCCACCTGCGCCTCCCACCTCACAACCATCGTCGTCTTCCATGTCATTCCTCTCAATTTATTGCCAGTACACTTCTAACAATAATCAAGATACTGGCAGCGACTACCATGTTCTACACTGTGGTGATCCCCATGTTGAACGCCCGGATCTATAGCCTAAGGAGCAAAGACATGAAAGAAGCTCTCAGAAAAGTGATGGGATCCAAAATAATTTCTTAGACAAGGTTTTTCTAGCAGCACTTTGGACTATAAAGGGAATATGGTTATTTGACTGAGAATCTGGCTCAAATTTTGTAATTAAAAAAAAAGAGTTGGGTACAAGGTATGTAAGAATGGCTCTATTTACTTACTTTGAATTTGACTTTGATTTACCACAAAACCTTTGAGTGTTTTAAAATGTGTGTTGCCATGAATGTCTTTCTTAAACGTTTAGTGTTTTAAATTGATTTGGGTTCTTGGACTATGTTTAGGTCATTTTACATTCTCATAAGTGTAGTGAAGAATTCACTTAAGTCACAGAGTTTTCAGTACATTTTCTGTCAAGTAGGAGACTTTTACAGATTGAGATGGTCATATTTAACAGTAAAGAATAGTCTTTTGTATACAGTTAAGGCACACCAACAGAAATTCATATTTATGGACTTTTCATTGCTTTCATCAGGGTTTCTTTTATTACTTTATCAGACTGTGCAACATAAAATACGCTTTTGGGACTTCCTCTGCCATCTCCTTTGAAATACGCAATGTTAATAACTATTAATTCACATGAATCCAGACAGTGTGTTATGTTTCATGCAGAAAGGCACAGAATAAGCTATATAAATGACTATTTTCTTCAGTCTTTTCTTCTGTGTCTATGTGCCTGTCTCAATTCATCATTTTAATGATGCATCGTTTTAAACATGCATTAATCATGTTAGGAGCAGCCACATTTCTGACTTTATGACCATCTTTCATGTTTTCTTTCTTTAACTTCCTATCATCATACTCCATGTGCCATCCAAGAAATGGGGAAACATTTATTCCTAATGCTTGTAAGAAGAGTTGTAGCTTCTCTTTGTGTTCTTTCTGTGTCATATGTCCTCATATAAAAGTCCTTGTTTCTCATTTCTTTATATATACCAGAGCTAATGTAGATTGTGAAGATGATAATATTTACATTTGTTCTATTTATATTTTACAATTTTTTGTTTTGCTTTTGTTTTTGCTGGTCCTGTGCATTGACATGTTGAAGATGCAGTGCATTCCTGCTTTCATAAATGGAAAAATTTCAGTACATAGCCTAAAAAATTAAGAAAACTGAGAGAAGGAGTGGGTGGGGAAGGGTGATGAGAGGGTGAAATTGGTCAAGCCACGCGACATTCAGAAACCATGCAGCATTCAGAAACCACGCGGCATTCAGAAACTGCTTTGTTGAATAGCAACTTCTTTGTACAACTGCTTAAAGACAATAAAAAATATTCAATAAATAAATAATATATTAATTTGAAGAAGACTATTCTAATAGTTGTTTCCATATTTTATTTGAGTTAGGTCAAGTGAGAAAGAATGCAGTCCACTTTTCTAGCTCATCTACCATTTCTGCAAGCCCAACTCTGTCCCTCTGAGGCATTCCAAAGTTGTTCAAAAACACATGACGTCATTTCATTTTGCATTTAATCAGTTCCTCAGAGAAGCTGTATAATTCCCACAGGAATTGGGGGTGCTGGAGTTTGGGATCTTGAGATCTGAACTGAGATCAAATCCTCCTGGCAAGACATAAAAGCTTTTACTTCTGCTTAGAAGCCTCAGCTTTCCTTTCTTCTATGAACACACCAAAGGCCTTTCTATAATGGATTTTGACATAGATTACAGTGGATCATTGTTTGCTGTTTTTCTTTAAGTGTCACATTTTATTTTTTTGGTGGAGGTTAAACTGGCTCTGAAAATAGCAGAGAAAGAAGATCAAGGAGGAAAGGGCTTGATCTGGTAAGTGTTCTCACAGCCCTAGAATATCAGATCTGGATGGAATTTTAAGAAATAGCTTTACACCTAGGAGGCTAATATCTGACAAATAAATGTCAGAAATGAACATAACAACAAGTAAGAACATTGAACACGTTTTTCTTTTTTCCCTATTTCTATTTTGTTTGGTTTTACTTTGTTTTCTGCTACACTGGAATTCTAACATAAGGCCTCAAGCTTCCTAAGCTTACCATGTAAGCCAATCCCTCACTTTTTAAAATGCATCTTTAGTTATTTTTTTTTCAGATAGAGTCTATACTACTTGTCCAGGGTTGAACTGAGATAAGATGAACCTCCAAAACTCCACCTGTTAAGGAGCTGGGATTGTAGGCTTCTACAACATGGCCACCCTTGAACACACTCTTTCTTCTGATGCCCTATTGGGAAAGAGGAATTCTTTCTTCATGTGTGGTTTAGGAGATGCCACCCATGTCCAGCTCAAATGCTAAGGATAATCTCTTCCCTGAGGCTTCTGTGCCCCCAAGAAAAGCCCACAAAGGGACAGATGCTTCATGAATCAAAGGAGCTGAGCACATTACCATCATGTGGCATTTCTTTTTATGTTTAAATGTTGAAGGGAGCAGGGAGATGTTTAATTTGCATTTAAAGATATTTTTACTGAATTGATTTTAGCTATAGAGAGAAACAAATGAGAAAAAAAGAAGTTTTTTTTCTCTCTCTGGTAAACATAGCATGCAAAAATCAGTAGGTTTTTTGTCATGTGTGTGTGTGTGTGTGTGTGTGTGTGTGTGTGTGTGTGTGTGTGTGTGTTTCCAGTGCTGCAGATGAAACCTCAGGGCTTCGAAGAGTGCTAGGACAACTGACTTTATGTACAGGCTTCCAACAATATTTTTATTATTATTAATTTGTTTGTATATCTTTAGTTGAAGTACTGGGGTTTAAACGGAGGGATTCATGTTGCTAGGTAGGAGCTCCACCTTTGGGCCACAGCCCCAGTTCAAATGGATTTTTTTAAACAATATTTTTTCCTTGCAGCAGTTCCATTCACAAGACAAGCAATACTAAACAAGAATGCTGTTCAGTAACAGAGTGACAGATTCTTGTGTGTAGACAAAACAGGCACTTTAAACCTTGATTTACTTGAGTTAGAGAGGAAGATGACAAGTTAGTTGTCCTAGAAATAAAAGCTAACTACTTTTTTTGGGGGGGTGTCCTGTCGTGGGGCCTGAACTCAGGGTCTGGGCGCTGTCCCTCAGCTCTTCACCTCAAGGCTAGCACTCTACCACTTGAGCCACAGCGCCACTTCCGGCGTTTTTTTCTTTCTTTTTTTTTTTTGCTTCTGTGGTGCTGAGGAATCAAACCCAGGGCCTCATGCATGCAAGGCAAGTGCTCTACCACTGAGCCACCTTCCCAGCCCCAAGGCAACTACTTTTGATTGGTAAAACATATAACCCTGTGGCTATCATCCAGTGGCTCATGCCTGTAATCCTACCTAATCAGGTGATTGAGCTCTAACAATTATGGCTGAAAGCCACCCTGGCAGGAAAGTGCATGACACTCTTGTCTACACTAAACCAGGGAGGAGGTGGGGGAGTGGAACTGTGGGTAAGTGGTAGAACACTAGTCTTGAACAAAACAGGTTAGGAACAGAACCCAGGCCTTGAGTTCAAGCTCCAGAACTGTCATACACATACACAAGGAAAGTATCACCCTTCAATCAAATGAAAGAAAATAAAGAGAATACAGGCTAATGTAAAAGAAGATACTAACCTAATCATTTACCAGAATGAAAGAAACACTTTCTGATCATTCATCTGACTGGACATTAATATCCAGAAAACATAAAATACTCAAAAAGTAAACATCAGAATATTAATAATGAGAATATAATAGAAACAAAAGAATCACATAGTGCATTATAAGTGCATTAAAAACAATAACAAGAAAGAAAAAAATCCCTGTGTCCCTGTCTTGGGGTACATTTTGGTTAACATCATCTCATATGGTCATATGTACATAGTTTTTGACCTTCTCTGCTGCAGGTTGACCCATTGTGATGATGAGATATACAGGACACTATGTTGAAAACAAACTTTAAAATATTGGGGGGGGATGGGAGGGAGGAGTAGGGGAGGTGGGGAGGGAAGTGATGGTGGGGGAAAATCAAAGGAGGAGGTAGCAATGCTCTATAGGAAATGGAGTCATTACCCTACTCATGTAAATGTAACCCCTCTGTACAGTATCTTTCCAGTAATATATATATATATATATATATACACACACATATATATATATACATATATATATATAGTGAAAGTATAAACTAAAGAGATACTTTTTCAAAGGAAAAATGTATTGATGATCAATAAATTTTAAAAAATGTTCAGAGACCAGTTAGCCATCAGGGAAATGCAAATCAAAAATCTGTTAGAATTCATTGCCTTGTAGGGAGATTAGCAAGAAAAAAATAACAAAAGCAACACAAAATGCACCAAACATGGCAGAGGATTCAGGAAAAGAAAAAAATATGCTGTGTATTAGAACATGAGTCAGTCCAGCTATTATGAGAGTCAGTGTGGAGGTTCCTTTGGAAATTAAAAATAGTCTTACCTTATAATCCAGCTTAGCCTACTGGTTGCACAGTGAAAGACAGCAAATACAGTACAGAATAGAGACACCGGCATATCCTTGCCTCTTAACACATTTTTAACAGTAGCCAACTTATAGTATCAGCCAAGTGCAGGTCAATGAAAAATTAAACAAAAAATAAGATTTATACAAGAGAATATTAGTTAAAAACACATGGAGATCATGTTGTTTTCACAAAAGTGTGTAGGATGTGAAGCTATCAGGTTAAGCAGAATGAAACCAACTCAGATAGGCCACATTTCTGTATTTTTTCATCAATATAATATTTAGAATATAATAACATCCATAAAATTAGAAAGACTAGTAGAGAAGAGTAAGGGGACCAGACAAAGAAGGAAATGGAAACCAAAGAGAGTAATTGTGGGAGCTGATAAATACGATAAAAAATATTTTATGTAGGTATAAAACAAAATGTATTTTTAAATTTTTTTATCCTCATTATAAAAGTGATTACAGAGGGATTGCATAAATCAGGCAAAAAGCATATTTCTTTTGGGGGCAATGTCAGTCCTTCCTTCACTATTTCTAGTTTTCCCCTTCCATTCCTCACCACAGTTGTATAGATACTTTTCAATAGACTTCTATGCTGCAATTGTTCTAACTCTATCCCTCTAAGGATGCAAAACACTGAAATTCTGAGATTTGTATTAGATTTATAATGATAGATAAACAAACAACAGTTTTGCACAATTAATATAACCTAATTTTAAAAGGGTTAGAAAATAATTTTGCTTAAAGTTTATAAAAGGTTATCAGTAATAGGAAAAGAATGTAAAGGGACATAACCATATCTGAGATTAACCTCAGAGAGGTTATAGTTTTGCCTGAGAAGAAAGGAAGCTCAGGAGGGAGAAATAGAGACATGTACAAGGACTTGATGAGAATGTGAATGATATAGATATACTTATTTGTCCTGCATTATTTTTCCCTGAAACATTAGAAATTACTTTCTTAAAGCATGGGGGCAGTTTTTTTTTGGGGGGGTCCGGTCATAGGGTCTGAACTCTGGGCCTGGGTGCTGTCCCTCAGCTCTTCAGCTCAAGGCTAGCACTCTACCACTTGAGCCACAGTGCCACTTTCGGCTTTTTTTTTTTCTGCTTATGTGGTGCTAATGAATTTAACCCAGGGCCTCATGCATGCAAGGCAAGCGCTCTACCACTGAGCCACCTTTTGAAATGAGGTCTTATATGTATGTGTAAGGATTAAGATAGATCATCTATGGCAGAGTAGTTATGTATGTGGAGAGAACTAGAACAGAAAAGACTATATCACTGAATGTGTATTTTTTTTTGTTATGCTTTTGGGATGTTTTTTGTGTTTTGCTTTTTGCCCATCCTGGGGCTTGAACTTTGGCCCTGGGCACTATCACTGAACTTCTTTGCTCAAGGCTATCACTCTACCACTTGAGCCACAGCCAGACTTGCACTTTTTCTGAGTAGTTTGTTGGAGAAGAGTCTCACAGTCTTTCCTGTCCGGGCTGACTTTGAATGGCAATCTTCAAATCTCAGCTTTCTTAGTAGCTAGGATTAAAGGTGTGAGCCACCAGGACCTGACTTGAATGAGTATATGTACAACCACAAAATTGTAATATTTACACATAGAAAATGTGCTTAATGATTTCATGCAATTCAATTAAACTTTTAATATTGCTACAGAAGAGTCTTAAGACCATAATTTTTAAAAAATGAAATTGATAACTCTTGCATGATAAATTCATGCAAGAATACATTTTTCACAAGGAAAAGAAGGAAAGTTTGTTGTTTCTACTCTTCACAAAATGGGTAATAGCAAGTATTATTGGTATTGCAACTGCTTATCTGCTGCTAACAGAGCTGCAAAACCAGAGGAAGATGTTAGACAACTCTAAGGAATTCCTTGGTTGCTCAAAGAAAAGGTGTATCTCATAACCAGAAATAGAATTCCTATTTCTCCATCCAGAAGGCTTCTCTTGGAAAAGCAGCAGTGTTATCTATTTTACAAAAAGTAAGGTAATGGAAGAGAGCTGGTGGCTCATGCCTGTAATCCTAATTACTCTATAGTCTGAGAGGTGAGCATCATGGTTCAAAGCCAGCCCCATCAGGAAAGTCTTTGAGATTCTATTCCCTAATTAACCACCCAAAATCAGAGGTGCCACCATGGCTCAAAGAGGTAGAGTGCAAGCCTTGAGCAAAAAGAGCTCTGGGACAGTGCCCAGGCCCCAAGTTCAAGTCCTACAATACACACACACACACACACACACACACACACACACACACACACACACACATTGTTAACAGAAAGGGGAGCACAGATACTTTATTCAGAATTTGAGAAATCAAGAAGATGATCCATTATCCCTTGACACTGATGGTAGATGAGAGGGTTAATGGGAGTAAAAGGAAAATAGCCCAGTTCAAAGTTCTGTAAGCATTAAGAAGATAAGAGGTAAGTTCTGTTGCAGACAGAAAATTTAAAACCTGCACTACACTAGGCTAATTGTGGCCATGCCAAGTTAGTGTCAGGATGTTCCATGGATTTGGAACCATTGTCTTACTTATTTTGACCTCTGCTCATCTTTTCCTGGTATCTCAGTCTTGATTCTGCTACAACTCTAGAAAGCCAGAAGCAGCACAGAGGATGAACTTGGAGAATGGCACCGTGAAGACTGAGTTCATCCTCCTGGGATTCAGTGACCATCCAGAACTCCAGACTTTTCTTTTCCTTGTGTTTTTGACCATCTACTCTGTAACTCTCACGGGGAATCTTGGGATGGTTTTACTAATCACCCACAGCTCCCAGTTGCACACTCCTATGTACTTTTTCCTCTGCATACTGTCCTTCATCGATGCGTGCTATTCTTCCGTCATTGCCCCCAAGTTACTTGTGAACTTGATTGCTGAGAAGAAGAGCATCTCTTACAATGGCTGTGCTGCGCAATTCTATTTTTTCTGCACTTTGGTTGACTCAGAATCTTTCCTCTTGGCTGCCATGGCTTATGACAGGTATGTTGCGATCTGTAACCCACTGCGTTACACTGTGATTATGTCTCGGAGGGTCTGCTGCCATCTTGCCCTTGGAGCTTTTTTGGGGGGAACCATGAGCTCGATTATTCACACGACGAATACATTCCTTCTGCCCTTCTGCTCCAAGGAAATCAACCATTTCTTCTGTGACATCTCCCCGCTCTTCGCTCTGTCCTGCAATGACACGTTTGTGCATGACATCATTCTGGTTGTCTTTGCCAGCCTGGTGGAGGCCCTCTGTCTTCTCACGGTTCTTCTCTCCTATGTCTGCATTCTAGCCACCATCTTGAGAATGGGTTCTGCAGAGGGGAGGAGGAAAGGGTTTTCCACTTGTGCGTCCCACTTGCTGGTGGTGACTATTTACCACGGTACCCTCATTTTTATTTATCTGCGTCCCAGCACAGGTCATTCTCTAGATATCGACAAGGCGACCTCTGTGTTCTACACATTGGTCATTCCTATGCTGAACCCTCTCATTTACAGCCTAAGAAACAAAGATGTCAAAAATGCCTTCAAGAAAATGATTAGCAGGAAATTGATCTCTTAGGATATACAATGAGTTAAGGCTGGATATTTCAAAGAATATTCTTTGCCTTCTTTGTCTTCTTATTTATGATTAGAAAAACTAGTTTACCATGCATAGTCCCCGGTTCTATGGAGAATTAAACACCCTATGCAAACATAAGCCAGCGTCTGAGAGCTACCATCTTTCTCTCTTGTTCTGTCCTGTTACATAGGTTGATCTCAATTATTTTATACTGGAAATTTGAATATGTATTTCAGGGCAAGATTTAACTTTCACTTCACCACCTCTGTCTCATATTCTAACAACCTCTCTTTCTACATTTTCCCATTGTTTCTTTCCATAATGGATGATTGCTGTCTGTATCATTCGCCTCTTCTGTTAGAAGAAAATAACTATAATTCTCAAAGACCCTCTGTTTGATTTTCTTGCATTAGGTACATACTTTAACTACTTGGTCAAAATAACAGGCAACTTTGTGAGAGAGAGCTCCCATATTTTCCTATCTTCTTTCCCACAGAAGACTTTGTGTGGCTGGGATAGAGACTTCAGTGGAGACTGCTTTTGTTTATAAACTGTGTCTCTCCAGGTTGCAATTTGAGTTCAGTGCTGTACTGCAGACAATTCATTCACTTTCACTATATTGCCACCCAGATCCCACTCAAAACATGCCACTCTTTCACTAATCAAAACTTTTCACTTGACCAATTAAATTATTCGTACTTTATGTCTTTAGCATCTTGGGATGATGATAACGTTATTTTATCATTTGCTGCCTAAGAAACATATTTTCCTATAATTAAGGGCAAAGAAACAGAAGATTTGATGATGACAATGATTTAAACACAACTGAAAATCACACAGCTTTGACACATAGCTTTTCTTTACTAACTGAGAAATGTGTGGCAATTTAAAACTTTTACACATGTCAATAATTTTTTAAAAAATATTCACATTTTGACTGCCTCTGATCAAAATCATGTGCAATGTTCAATCTTAATTACATATCAAATTTTAAAATCAGATATTAAAGCTGTAGTCAATTATAGGTATATGCTAGTCTTCTGTGGAATTATTCATAAAGTTTTATCATTTAATATCTCTTATAATATTTTACCCAGTGGGTTTGCTGGTGACTTTTTATGAGATGAATATTTTAATATGTTACCTGTCTACTAATGAGTCCCTCTGAAGAACAAGAATCCATATGATTTTTAACGAGTGTATCTTTACCACACCTAATTCAAGCCTCAAATGCCCATTGTCCTGAAACCCTAGAGACAGTTGTTTTGGTTTTGGTTTTTGCAGCCCATCTACCAACACATAGCACATAAATTTGTTTTTGCTTTTGCATCCCATCCATCAACACATAACACATAAATTCTGTGCTTTAGAAGCCTTCAAAAAAACAAGTGTCCATCAAAAAATATGAATTTATTAAACTTTCTCATTTCCCAGGGATCCTGAAATAATAATCAACAAGGCTACTGCCCTTGAAATTTTCCCTTAAAACTCAGTATAGTCATAGAAATATGATTAGTCTTGATTTGAAAATATACTGTCAAAATTTATATTAACTAATTTGGTTTTATGGATACTTTGCATGATAGGGGTAGATGAGAATGTTGAAAGGGTTGACATTGATCAAGACACACTATATAATAATAAACTGCTTTATTGAATGACAACTGTCTTGTACAACTACTTAAAGATAATAAAAAATAATCCTAATTTTTTTAAAAAGAATTGATGATGCAGTTTTTTTTAAAGGTCCACAGGCTGTAGAAGCTAAAGCTTCAGTTCAAATAGTAAGAACAACACAAAGCTGATATTCTAGTCTGCAGCCAACCCAGTATGCAGGCCCTCTCCTTGTCAGGAAGGATTTAGAAGCATTGCTGTATTCAGGCCTTTATCTGCCTGGATATGACTCTCCCACATCAGCAAAAGCAAGGTGCTTTACTCAGTTTCCCAACTTGAGTATTAGTGTCATACTAACCTGCCCACAGGAACACCATAGTAATGCTAGACAAATTATGCAGGCAAGCCCTAGAAGTGCATTTGACACATACAAATGACAAATGATCCTGGAACTAGGGAGCTATGTCTTTTGCATGCTTTTCCTTAATGCCTCCAGTCAACCCTCCTCGCATATTCTGCCTCATTTAATGGCACATGTGA
Source organism: Dipodomys ordii (assembly GCF_000151885.1). Taxonomy (NCBI): domain Eukaryota; kingdom Metazoa; phylum Chordata; class Mammalia; order Rodentia; family Heteromyidae; genus Dipodomys; species Dipodomys ordii. The sequence goes on from NW_012267514.1 coordinate 551,620, forward strand.
TTGTGTGGGGTCTTCTGGAATAAGTTTCTTATCTCTAACTTAATTGTTCTTTTTTATATTGATGTTTTAACTCAGGACCTTTTGCTTGCTCTGCAGGTGTTGGTCCACTTTTTGTTTTAGCTATTTTTTCAGGTATTTTTTTTTATCACTTTTTACCCCAGGGCTAGCTGTCCTCTTGTAGGTAGTATCCTTGGAATAGATGGAACTAAAATTGGGCTCCACCATGCTTGGTTTATTGATGGAGATGAGGTTTTAAAATCTGGTTCATAGTGGGGCTGGGAAGGTGACTCAGTGGTAGAGCGCTTGCCTTGCATGTATGAGGCCCTGGGTTCGATTCCTCAGCACCACATAAGCAGAAAAAAAAGCTGGAAATGGCGTTGTGGCTTAAGTGGTAGAGTGTTAGCCTTGAGCTGAAGAGCTGAGGGACAGTGCCCAGGCCCAGAGTTCAGGCCCCACGACCAGATCCAAAAACTAAAAATAAAATAAAATCTGGTTCCTGAGCTGAACCTGTGCCAATATCCTCCTGATCTCAAATTCTAATAGGTGAGTGTGCATCTGCAAACTCTGTAAGTCATATGAGCTGTCCTATTCATAAATTCTGGTGTTTGAATGTGGGCATGGATAGCTAATATTTATCTGTTGTATGTCCTGATGGACTGAAATGATTATTTTTCTCTTTTGGTCTTCATTTGGTGGATTCCTCATTTTCATAAATCATCAACTATGCTCCTGTGGTATTAGATCCCTTGGAATATCCCGTTGGATTTGAATTCTACTGTGAGCATGTTCATAGAGGCTTTTACATATAAATCTGAAAAATATCTTAGTAGGAGTATTTGAAAAATCTAAAGTGATTACCCAAGAAACAAGTAGCAACCACAACAACAACAAAAAAAAGAAAATTAGGGAAAGTGGGTAGAGTTCTCAGTCATTCCCATTAAGATCAAATCCACTATGTCATATTTTCTCTAATTAGCAACCACATCTTAACACTCTTTATAATAGTACATGCTGAGAACCAAACATCTGCTCATTGCCTTTGTGTGACCATTCAGATCTAAGCCACAAATATATGGAACAGTAAATAAATCCAATGTATTAACAAGTAAATTGTCTCATCTGGGTAATTAATATGTCCAATGCCATAGTATATTTGTAAATATAATCACCTAAATGTCAATGTTTTGGGAAGAGGAGTTAGTCTATTTAACCACTCATTACATTCAATTATCAGAACCCTTGGGAGAGGAAAACACTGTACTCATAAAATTGCTATTCAAATTTTTACTAAATTTCAAGTAACAAATCAATAACACAATCTTTTCCACCATAGTCATAATTTTTATTGTTAAAATTAAAAGTCAATTAGCCTTTTGTATAACATATGCCAAATTATTGAAATAGGTAGACCACTAAATGATAAGTACATATATGTATAATAATGAATACGATTTATAGATCTGCATAGATATGAATTATGTATGTATGTGTGTGTATATATATATATATCATGAAATATATTTTGCTAAATGGCACACGAGTTAAGCAGATTAATGAGAAATATAACTGTGAACACAATCATAGATAACATTGTCTTTAATAATATTTTAAAATAATACCTAGGACTACAGAAGGGAGTCATGGTTAGTTAAAATTGCTGATTTGAGATTCTAATATTGGATGGACAGATAGAAAGTTATGATTTTTTTGATCAATGGTCACTTTCCTTGATAATGTCAGTTTGAAGACTTCATAATTTAACCATTTTAGAAAGAGGTAAAGCTTACAGTAATTCAACCTAACTGTGAAGAATTTGGGGAGTCTGAAAATAATTTAAAACACACTCGGCATTTGCCTCACATTTCTTTTGTAAATATGAGTATTTTGATGAGTAGCTCTTTGGATTTCAGTTAAGAAAGAGTTAAAATTAATAAAAGCAAATAAATTTCATGAGAAAGTTGGAATGATTCTGCACTATGAAAACATTTGAGTCACAGATAGGAGTGTTGGGGATGTCTTCGTAGGAAGAGAGCTAATTGCAAATTTAGTTGTTTGTTAATATGATTATAGAACAATTCCTACGGGGTGAAGACAGCAAAGTAATAGAATTCAGCACTTAACAATGAGATAGTTACTGGGTTTAGGCAGAACTCTGTAGCAATGAATGTTGCTTCAATGTTGTTATCAATGTCTTTGCCAATGTTGTTATCAATTCACTCATTCAATAACTTGTTCAGCACACATTCATTATAAAACCCATATGAGTGACTACTATTCAATACATTATAGAGTCATAGATCAATGTCAACAAACGTATTTAGAAGTATTTAGGTCATAAAGTGTAAATGAAATTGAAAAAGCAAGGCATACAATTTTGAATTTTGCCCATAATAGTCAAAATGTGAAACATGCAGAAATTTTACTTCTGAGAGAGTAATTTTCTTAGCCATGCATAATTATGGCTAGATGGATCTGTATGTGATGCTTCCATGCAGAGTAAATCTCAGGCCAGTCTTTAAATAAATTACCATACATCATAATTGGAGGTAATTCTGATCTCAAAGTGGTAATGGACAGCTGGGCGCTGGTGGCTCACGCCTGTAATCCTAGCTACTCAGGAGGCTGAGATCTGAGGATCACGGTTCAAAGCCAGCCTGGGCTGGAGAGACTGTGAGACTCCTATCTCCAATAAACCATCAGAAAACTGGAAATGGCGCTGTAGCTCACGTGGTAGAGTGCTCGCCTTGAGCTGAAGAGCTAAGGGACAGCGCCCAGGCCCAGAGTTCAAGCCCCACAACCGACAAAAAAAAAAGTGGTAATGGGAAAAATTGGAACATGTCAGTGATAAACAATTCCAGGTTATCCTTGACACTATGCTTTAAGGAATAATTTTCTCAGAGCAGCAATCATGTCCTTGTTCCTCAGGCTGTATATCAGTGGGTTGAACATGGGGGTCACGATGGTGTAGAAAAGAGAGAACAATCTGGCAATTCCCACAGAATGACTGGATTTGGGCCTTAAGTAGGTAATGATTGCAGATCCATAAAATAAAACGACCACCAGCAGGTGGGAAGAGCAGGTAGAGAAGGCCTTACCCCATCCTTGGGCTGTTGGCATCCTCAGAATGGTGGAAATGATTTTACTGTAAGAAGCAAGTATCAAGGAAAAAGGGACCGCTGCAAACAACATAGACACCACAAAGACAGACAGCTCATGTGAAAAGGTGTCCTCACAGGCCAGTTTGATAATGGGAGGTATGTCACAGAAGAAGTGGTCAATTTGATTAGAACGACAGAAATGCAGAGAGAATATCTGACACGTTTGCCCTATCTGGACAGGCATGCCAATGAGCCAGGCTCCAGCTGCCAGCTCAATGCACTTCTTTGGGTTCATGATTAGTATATAGTGGAGAGGGTGGCAGATGGCCACGTAGCGGTCATAGGACATCACCGCCAGGAGGAAACTTTCAGTGGTTGCCAGTATAAGGAAGAAGCACATTTGGGTGGCACACTGCAGCAGAGACATGGCTCTATCCCGTGTCCAAATGTTCAACAGAATCCTAGGGAGAGTAACTGATACATAACAGATTTCCAGGAAAGAAAAATTGGCAAGAAAAAAATACATGGGTTTCTTCAGTGTCGGGTCAAGCCTGGTGATGATGATGATAAGGCTGTTTCCAATTAGAATAATTGTGTAAGCTATGGAGAACACCCCAGACAGGAAACCTCGGAGATTTGGAAGGTCAGAGAATCCCAGTAGGACAAATTGCTTCACTGTGGAAACATTACCTTCAGCTTTCATCTCTTCAAGTTTCATCTTTGAGGATGGTTCCATCAGATAGCCAAGTCATTTCACTTGCCTCAGTTTAGCACCAGACTTTGTTCAGCACTGGATGTTTTTCAACTTCCCTATAAGTATAGAAAACATTAATTTGTAGGTGCTCCAAAAATATCATTGTGTAATCATCATTAGTAAATATGCATATGAAAAATGTTAGTCATATTTGTTCTTCTGAGAAAAGCAGTGCATGCTTGTTTAAGATACATATTTTAATTTTTGGCTTACTTTGGAAATTCCCACATCTCAAAATAGAAATCTATTGTCAATATAGCAGTGATTCCTTTCTTTATCAAAATATATACAGTAGTTTGTTCTCACCACTTTCATGGTTCCATTCTGACATTACCCAGTCGACGTTTATTCTAATGCTCAAGGAACTATTGTGAATGTCAAGTTAAGCTCTGTTGAGACAGATGCATTTAGTATTTTAGCTCTGATTTTGTTTAAATATTTGTAATGCTGTGTGGAGTTTTTATTTAATTCATAATTAGACAACTGTTATTCACAATGACAACTGTTATTCACAATATGCTTTGCCAGTAGTATTATTTCATTTCAAATTATGTTTCCATCTCCAGGGAATATCAATGAAATCAGCAGGTATAAGTTTTCTTTAGATTTTAGAAGGGAAAGTCAGAATTATAAGATGTTTAGTGCTTACAATTCTCCCTAGATTGTTTGGCTTTGAGTTTCATGTTTATTATTATATGAAATGTATATTAACCACACCTGACTCTGATTATCTTAACTCACTCACTTGTTCATATGAACTGCTTCTACTGTTTTCATCCACTCTACTCAGTCTTTTCCATTGTATTTTTCTGCACATTTGCTAGTGTTTAACACTTGATTATCTCTAGTTACTACATTCTTCCCTTTTCTCTAAACCTACAATGTTCTTTTGATAGTTTTTACAGTGCATGTGGAATGTATAGCATACTGACTCACATAATTTGATTTATTCACACTTATTGGATAAATACTAATACGTTTCTTCATTGGAATGCTTCTCAAGCTCTAAGTGATCTTTCAAACTCCAAAGGCAGTCCCTACATAAAGTTTTGTACTGAATGCATTTTACCTGTGTATCTATGGGCAAGTCCATGAACGTAGATGTCTGCAAATGAGGGTGAGTAGGGATGATGGTCATATCTGGAAGAGGTAGTTGATATGTTATTGCTTTTGGAAGAGTTAGAGAACATCCTTAATATTCAATAAGTAATTTGGGAACCAAAAAATAGTAACTCATTGCAGAGAAGGGATAAACCTATGGATGTCCTAAGACTGGGCAGACATAAATGAGGGATGGCCAGTACAGTGAACCCAGAATTGGAGTATCTTAATAATTTTCATTGGTTGAGAAAAGGAAAATCCAAATACACAACTCAACTGTAAAGTTGTAGACAAAGCGCTTGAAATGTATGAAGCATTCAGTAATTAGTAAATTCTTTTAATCAAATTTTAATATTAAAAATTTAAAAGATGCCGTAGCAGGATGGAGAAATGAGAAGATCAAGGTGAGCAGAGGCTGGAAGGCAAGAAGTGATGGGGTGAGTAATGCCAATGGGTATAAAGTTGTAATTCGAAGAAAGACAGGCAAAGCTGGGCACCAGTGGCTCACGCCTGTAATCCTAGCTACTCAGGAGGCTGAGATCTGAGGATCGTGGATCAAAGCCAGCCTGGGCAGGAAAGTCCAAGAAATTCTTATCTCCAATAAACCACCAGGAAATCGGAAGTGGCGCTGTAGGTCAAGTGGTAGAGCACTAGCCTTGAGCTGAAGAGCTGAGGTACAGTGCTCAGGCCCAGAGTTCAGGCCCCACAACCAACAACAACAACAAAAAAAGACAGTCAGGTCTGTCACAGTTGAGCAGGTTGACTATATGATACTGTGCCATATTTAAACACAACAGTAACATGGATTTCCTTGTTATATTTCCCTTAAATTACCAGTGAGTGATTGAAGTGTGGAGGGCTTTTTGGCTTTACAATTACAGGTCTCATACATACAAGAGTGCCCTATCAATATGTCTAGTATTATGTATTAAGGATGAATAAAATGAAGACAAAACCTCTCCTAGACATTTCTGCAAAAGGCATGTTGCAACTGTTTTTTTTCTAAGAGTATCAACAATCAATAGCTGACAAATTGCATGATTAAGATACTATGTCAGACCGCATGTCAATGCATTTTCTACCATGTTGTCTAATATACTTTCACATATTTTTAACAACCAATGCAGTTTAATTTAATCTAGATAGTAAACCTGCTACAATGGTGAGTGGTGAATGGAACTTATGAATATCTTTGTTATTAGTAGAATAGAATGTAAACCATATCAATACTATTTATTCATCATCTTGCTCATTCATTATATGAAGTGCTTTCATTAGAAATTACCCACAGAATTTATATATGTATAAAATACGTTTAGCATCTAAAATCTACTAATGCATGTTAACAATTAAAAGTTAATAATGTTGAAAATGTTGGTAATCTTTAATATATAGCCCCACTATGTAATATTTTGTATTTTTATTTCATGCAGACTAATAATAATCAAACCCAATGAAGTACAAAACCTGACTTAGTTTTTCCATTTTTAAGAAAGATCAATAAATTTTAATTTTTAAAATTGTTGGTAGTAAAATAATTAATGTTGATTCCAAACATACAGGGACTTATAAAAATAAGTTTATATTAGACAAAAGTAGTCCATGCTTACCTATTTGGGTGGAAGTTAAAAATGACTTTTATCTTTACTGCCTTCCTAAAAAAAGTGAGACAGGGACACCAATGAAGTTTTCTTTTAAAGATTAGATATTCTACTTTATTTGAAGCAGAAGATAACTCTGTCTAAAATACATTGCATTATCAACCTTGTCTTTTAAGTACTAAACATTATTGACCCAGGGGATCACCTCATATTCCAAGACACTTTCTAATTGAACAGAACTCTGTGTCTGCCACTCACTCAGGTGTCTTACTTAACAAAATAATAAAATAGAAAAAAACAATAAATGGTAACGGTAACCAAACAACCAATCAACAACAATAAAAAAAATCTATGTTCAGGGGCTGCGAAGGTGTCTCAGTAGTACATTGCTTGCCTTGCATGCATGAGGCCCTGGGTTAGTTCCTCAGCACCACATAAACAGTAAAAGCCAGAAGTGGTGTTATGACTCAAGTGGTAGAGCATTAGCCTTAAGCTGAAGAGCTGAGGGACAGCACCCAGGCCCAGAGATCAGGCCCCATGACCAACAAAAACAAAACAAAAATAAAAACAAAAATCTATGTTCATACTATTTCTCAGACACTCTTCCTTTTTTATTTACTCATCAATAATAAACACAGTGGAAGCTATGTTTCTTTTGTTTCTTTGGGCCTGGCTTACTTCATTTAATATTTTTTCCAAGTCTTTCCATTTCTTAACAGATGGGTGTTGTCATTCTTTCTGATGGAAGCACAGAATTCATATATACATATATATATATTTTTTTCTTGATCCATTCGTCTACTGAGGGGCATGGTCCCATGATTTCCCTTATTTGCAATAACTAGTATATGTCTAGGACAAGCAGAAATAATTTTATATGACCATATAAAATTATGCTAAGCACAATGAACCCCAAGATAGGGACAAAAGTGGATTTATCTTTCTTGCTGTTGTTTTTTAATGTATTTATAATGTACTATGTGATATTTTTGTTTCTTTTGTATATTCTTCCCCCATGGTATAACCCCTGTTTTCACTGTATGTGATTCCAGTGCCCTGCATCTTGTATATACATTTTTTTTAATTTGGGGAGGGAAAGGGGAAAAAACAAAATGCTGAAATAAGGATACAAGCTGACCCATTGTAACAATGAGATATACAAGACACTTTGTTGAAAACAAACTTTAGAACTTCGGGGTGAGGGGGTGAAAGGAGTTGGGGAGGTGAGGAGGGAAGGGATGGTAGGGGAAAAATGAAGGAAGAGGTAACAATGCTTGATAGGAAATGTACTCATTACCTTACCCATGTAACTGTAACTCCTTTACAGTATTTTTACAATTATAATAATAATATATATGAAATACAGTAGATACAAAGGACAACTCAAATGGGGTAATTCCTTAGAAAGACAAAGTTGAACAAAATAAACGTCAGGGTATAGGTATTTCAAAGGGCAGAGGGTGGGATGAAATAGTCAAAAGGAAGAAGAAGGCAGTCAAGAATCCAATATATATTCTACAAAATTAAGAAGAGTGAAGGAAGGGGTTTGTAAAGGAGGGATGGGTAAAAATATTGAAAGGGTTGACATTGAACAAGACATATTGTATCCATAAACTGCTTTGTTAAATTCCATCTCCTGTGTGCAACTAATTAAAGGTGAAAAATGTAAAAAAAGAAAGAAGAAATGTGAACATTGGAAATATGCATCATGATTATTTTATTATTACTATTTTTGTTTAAATAAATGTTCTTTTAAGAGTTGCTAAAAAGTGAAGTCTTAAATTAGAAAAAAAAATTTCTCCCATTGAAAATTGAGATGTCAGATTTCTAATGAAGTTTGGGGATTTCTGTTATCTTCTACATGCCAATGCATGACCCAGGGCAGAGTAGAGAGCAGGAGCACTCAGGTATTTCCTTTTAGGTGTGCCAACTGAAGGGACATTCATAATTTCTATCCAAAGTCATAAAGGCACAAAAAGCAGCAAGAGAGGCTGGACAGCGTAATTATTATCAGAGCTATCATGACACCTTCAAAGATCTCTTTCATTATGGCTCCCAATTGTAAAAAAAAATCTCCAAGTATCAAGTGCATGAAAGTGCACAGTTCAAGATCAATTCATGGGATTGGGGGTTCAGTTCAGTGGAAGAGTATTTGCCTGGAAAATGCAAGGACTTGAGTTTGGTCTCAGCTCTACCAAAACAAGAGCAAAAACAACATTAGTGCAAGTTAATGACCACCTCTCCAGGATTTCATAAAACACATGTTTTGTTTTGTTTTCTTTTTAGTCTCCTGTCATTGGCTCTGACTAAAGAAGCCAATAAGCACAACAGATTATCTTTCCAAAATATTTCTCTCATATATTATATGAAAAGAAGATGCCATTGTTTTATCTTCAGAATCATTTGCAATATGTGGACTCTCTGATTAATCTGAAATTCATTAGAATTCATTAGAATTAGAATGTTTTCTCTCATGTCATTCTGATGCTCCTAAGAAAGAATAAGAGAAGAATTGTGTCTAAGGATGACTTAAGGAATTAAGGAACCAACAAATCACTTTAAAAAAAAACTCTTCTTCATAGAGAACTTTTCCCATTGTGTTGCTTTACTTTTACCTGTAACAGTATGCAACAAATGCCACTTTAGAAAGCAAAAGAACTTCCTGAATTTTAGATCAATTCTGAAATATGCACACACAGAGGAAGATTTTTATAAAGGCAACTGGAAAATTTTTGGCTGTGACATTGTAATCGAAATTAATTTCAGAGGATGTTGTGTTAGACCAAAAATTTATTTTTTATTCACAGTTTCACCGAAATCCTTTTTCAAAGTTTTGGTTCCATACACTGGCAGAGACAAGGAGAAAGCAGGCAAACATCATAAAAGCACATTGATGAGTGATTAAATTATATTCCTTTGTATATTCTTTGCCTTATGTTCCATAACCATTTTATTTACCTTCTCTAACTGAAAAATATGTATTCAATGCATATATCCTACCTGTGGATAATCAAACTTGATATATGATATATGCTTAAAATCAAATTATATTCACCTTTTAAAATTTATATGTCTTTCTATTTTGTGTCATTTTTTGCAATGCAAATTATAAAATGATAGACATTAAACCTGCTAGACTTGTACAAAGAATGTCCACAGTGTCATACTGGAAGTGTTAGATTAATAGATCATCATAACTTATGGACTGTGTTATCTATGAACCACCAAGATAAGCATTTAAACAGGAGCTTGGAAAAGGAGAAAGGAAAAGCAGCTTAGTGAAGGTGAATGAATAGGGAATTTCCACATATGGTTGAACTTCAATCCTCACTATGCAATTCTGTTTGGTTGTATTTCTTTTATTTGAAGTTGACACAAGAGTATACAAATTTATGAGATATAATGGGAAGAGTGATATACATATTTTTCAATGTGTTTATTGTTGCTTACTGGTCTAGTATTAAACAGTATTTATTTCACTTATCTATTTGAACAGCATTATTAACTGAAGTTGTTATGCCTTCTAGTAGAAAATCAGAACTTATTTCTCCCGCACAACTCAAAAGCACTCAACAAAAAAAGAAGACAGAAGAAGCAATTTTAATTAAAAGGTAGCCATGAAAGTCAAATTGACATTAGTGAATTCAAGACATATAAAATGTCAGAGTATATGAGAAACGTGGACAATACCAACAATTACTTCGTAAGTGCAAATTCCAACCACCTTGTTAGCTGAAGGTATAGTTCAAAGGGTAGAGCACTGGCCCAGCATGCACCTAGTTTCCATCCCCAGCTCTGAAGAGAGAAAATGCTTCTTTTCAACACCAGCCCTCTAGAAGACCTGGCTCACTGTTCACTTCTGGCGAAAAAGGTGCTCATTTCTCATTTCAGGCTAGGTTTAGACATTTTGCTAATAACTTGACTAGCTTCCATTTCGCAATGTGTTACTTTACAACTTATTTGAATTCATCATAAGATTAGCTAACTAATGTTTCTAATTTCTTATATATATAGTAGTACCTGTTAGCATGTTCAATGCTCAAAGCAGTGTAAAATTAAGCACTCATTAACCTTTAGCATAATCAAAAAATCTATGCATATACACCTTAAATTAACACTTTGCTACACTGTCAAAAGAAAGGAAAGATTTTGCAAGTAGAGAGGATCTTATTTACATAGAACACATAGTGAAGTATAGCATATTTTAAAGATTACATATTACTTGTATGTTGCAATTCACTAAAGTGCCTATAATGTTAAAGTATTAAAGACAAATTTGTGCTTTATTAACATAAAATATTAACGGCAAAACCATATATGCTTGCATGTATGTGTGTGTGTAATTGCATGTACTCAGAGTGTACAAATATATACTCAAATTAAAACTTTACTTTTTATTTTTTTTATTCCTGCTTTCACCTCTTTGTTCCGAAGACTATAAATCAGAGGATTCAGCATGGGAATCACAAGGGTATAAAACAGAGATGCCATTTTGTCTTGATCTAGGGAGTAAGCCGAACTTGGCCGGAAATACATGAAGAGCATGGTTCCTTGGAAAATGGCCACTGCAGTTAAGTGTGAGGTGCAGGTGGAGAAAGCTTTGAACCTGCCCTCAGCAGAGCGGATCTTGATCACTGATGAGATGATGTAACAGTAAGAGATGAGGACTCCTGAGATGGTGCTCAGTTCAATGAAACCAAAGACAAAGAATATTGCTAACTCGTTGACTTGTATATCAGAGCACGATATTAACAGGAGAGGAGGGATATCACAGAAGAAATGATTGATCTCATTGGACCCACAGAAACATAAGCGGAATGTCAATGTAGTATGCACCAAAGCATCTGTTATTCCCACCAGGTAAACTGCAGCCAGGAGCTGGGAGCACTCCTTGCTGGACATGTCCACGGCATAGAGCAGGGGGTTACTGATGGCCTTGTACCGGTCAAAAGCCATCACTGCCAGCAACATGCACTCCGCATCTGTAAACATGCAGAAGATGAATAGCTGTAGGACACAGCCTGCAAAGGGAATTGATTTATTCTTGCTAAGTAGGTTGACCAGCATCTTGGGCCCTACGGCTGTAGAATAGCAGAGGTCAGAGAAAGAGAGGTGGCTGAGGAAAATGTACATAGGTGTGTGAAGCTGGGAGTCCATCCTGATTAAGGTGATCATTCCAAGATTTGCAATGAGAATAGCAAGATATAAAGCTAGAAATGCAGAAAAAAGAACCACTTTCGTTGCAGAGTCATTAGCAATTCCCAAAAGAAGGAATTCAGTTGTTGAGGAACAATTTCCAGTGTCCATTCTCCTTTGTTCTTTCAAACGCTGTCACGGATGATCATCAAGAGAGTGATAGGTTAGGGATTGATTCTTCAGCACAATGGTGTTAGTATGAGGCAGTACATTGGTTTTTTGATCCATTTTTATCTGAAGTAGGAAAGGGAAGGGGAACAACAAAATGGTTGCGACAAAGGAGAAAGTGAGAAGCTGTAAAACAGTGATATTTAAAAAACAACATGTTGGAAATGATCTATATATCTTGGGCATGGAGCTTTGGGGGATTAGGAAAAAGTAGAAAAATGAGGTAAGGGGTAACAAGTTAGACAAGAAATGCAATCACTACCCTACTTATGTAACTGTAACCCATCTGTATATCATCTTAACAATATTTTTTGAAAGAATGAAGGCATATATCTCTTTCAAAGGGGCACAATCATTAAAAATAAGAAAACTAAAAATATCTAATGCAAATTAATCAAATTTGACTCCAAATGCATTTGTATATAATTCCTGAGATGACATTATTTTTTGTGAAAATATCATAGAGAGGGATTACAATTACATGGGCAAGGTAATAAGTGCATTTCTGATTAAACATTGTTGCCTCCTCCTTTGTTTCCCCTTCCCATCCCTTACCATCTTCCCTAACCCCCATTCTCCCCTCTTCCCCCACCACCCGCAGTGCCAAAGTTGTAAAGTTCATTTTTGACATAACATCTTGTACATCTCATTTTTGCAATGGGTCTACCTATATCCCTATTTAAACAACGTGTTTTTTCCCTTCCCCTCCACAAATTATATCAACATCAAATACAGTGAAAACAGGGGTTATACCGTGGGGGAAGGGACATACAAAACAACAAAGAAATCATCTTATAAATATGTTAGAAACAATAGCATGAAAGAGAAAAACATTTGAATACTTATCTTGGGGTTCATTTCCCTAACATCAACTTATCTGACCTTTTCTGCTTGACTCAGACATATACTAGTTATTGCAAATAAGAGAAACCATGGGACCTATGTTTCTTTGGGCCTTGCTTACTTCACTTAATATAATTTTTTCCAAGTCTTTCCATTTCCTAATAAATAGTGTAATATATGACATTATTTTTGACCACTGTCAACCATTCTCTGGCAGTCAGTTGAATAAAGCCTAGTTCCATGACCACACAATGATAGGAAAAAATATCAAAATTATAAAGAGAAACCTGAAGACTAAATATTTCATATGCTTGAGAAATTGGATCACATTTATTATATTATCCAAGAAATATCACTGATTTTAGGACCAGAATTATACTGCATGCAAATTAATAAAGGAAAATTAATATAGTAGCTTTCTTAAGAGTATAGAGAATATTGAAAATCCAATCATGTTTTAGAGGCATATTATATCATTCCTTACCTTTGTGTACCTCACATAATTCTATTAGACAAATCCTTCTAAAAACAAAAAATATCATCCAAAGAAAAAAGAATGAAAGATTATAACTAATATATTTGAATATCACTGAGTTATGAGTAGACTATTTAATTAAACAGTAAGCTGATAAAATTTCTTAAATACCTAGGTTTTTGTTTCTTGTGTGTTCATACTGGAATTTAATGTGTGGGTCTACACGTATATTCACCAGTATATCTACCTGTTGATACATAAAATTCCAATATGAATGGCTGTCTGATGTGTAATTTAGGTCTATTATTTCTCCTTTGTAGTCCTAAAGTATTTGCATTGACATATCTTTTATATCTGTTCTGTGTAAATTCTATTATTGTTCAAATAAACTAGAACCAGATTTGACAACTACCATATCAGATTAATTAAAGCTTAATTATGAATCCTAACTGAAATATGAGTAGGCAAAACATTTATAGACTTTATATAAATGATAATGAATGTCTAATTCACATATATCTAAGATGAAATTTAAATTGGTCATTAGGTTACAGGGTATATTGAACTAAAAGAAAAAAAATAGATAAAAATCACTCATTTATTCATCTTTCAACATTTTAATCTTCTTTGTTTTTGTAATGAAGGTAGAATTTTACTTTTTAAGTGTATGTAGACATAGGCTTTCAAAAACCTACCTGAGCTACAAGAAGTGTCTCTTTTCTTATGCCTGTACCTGAGCAATTTGTAGATCACATTTTATTGTCTCCTAGTGAGTGTTGAGTTAAATCTCCTAAACCTCTACCTTCACTGTTTTGTCTCATTCAACCATAACTAATTAGATAAATGGCTCAGGATTTTCCCCTGAGAATCTGCAACAATTTTAACAAAGGCTGGAATTTTAATTCTTTACCCTGTGCTATTCCTATCAGCCTAATAAGACTAGAGACATGATACAATCTTATTGCATAAAGATGGCATAGCTCATGTTCTGCAAACAGATCCCAATGACAAGATGCATTTAAGTTGCAGTAGAATCCAATGTTGCAACTACAAAGTCACTGAAATGATTTGCATTATCTCAAAGATGATCAGCGTATAGTTAAGTTCTTTTTTTTTTCAAATCAAGCATAGATAAAACTGAACACAATTGGTTTGTGTAATTTCATTTTTGCCTCAGAAAAAGCCCCAACTATTTCTCACACATCACAAAGAAATGTGTGCTTTTGACTCTTTTTTTTTTTTTTTGGCAGTACCAGAGTTAAAACTCAGAAGGTCATGCTTGTCTGGCAGGTGTGCTATCTCTCATTCAGCTTCCCTCAGCTTCCCTCTGAGGGGAGGTAGTCTCACAAATTGCCCTGCCAAGAAGGCATTGAACCTTGATGTTGTCATTCTCAGCCTCAATATTGGTCAGCATGGCAGTACATATCATTGCCCTAAGTAGAAGTTGGTATGAGTTCTTACAAACTTCCTATCTGGATTGAACTCAAACTTCAATGCTCCAAATATCAGACCCCCACGCTGCTAGAATTGCAGGTGTGAAATAAAATGCCCGGATTACTTTAACTTTTATTATTTAAAAAAATCTGAGATAGCAGTTTGAATTCTTTGAGTGAAATGTGGATATCATTAATGAGGTGTGTTAGGTGACACTGTACATTTATTTCTTAGCACTTCTTCCCCATACTTTAAGCAATATATTAAATTGTTAAATCCCCCAAATAATCTCAATTACCACAGAAATTGTATCAGATGAGACAAAGTATTAGGGATGTGTGAGAATATTTGCAGCTGATACAATACAGATCCACTTAAGAAATTCAAATCGTTCATGGTCATTTGTATACGTATGTTTGGGTCCTAATTTCTTGAACAGCTGAAGAATAGTGATTAGCAAACTATATGGAGCTAATTCAAGCATCACCTATAATTAAAGTTTTCTGATATTATTTAACTAAAAGAATGTTTGTCTCACCATTTTGTAAAAGACAAAATAGGAGCCAATACAACAGCAATACTCACAAGACAGTATGTTGTAAATGATCTGTGCAACTTGGGGGAGGGGATGGAGAGGAAGGATAGAGGGAGAAAAATGAGGGAGGTGGTAACAAGTTGGGGGAGAAATGTATTCACTACCTTACTTATGTAACTGCAATCCCTCTGTACCTCAATTTGATGGTATTTAAAAAAGAAAAAGAACATTTGCAGTCAGGCCCCAGTGGCTCATGCCTGTAATCCTATCTACTCACAAGATCCTAAGATCTTGATTAAAAACCATACTGGACAGGAAAGGTCATGAGACTTTTTTTTTACAATTACATGAGTAAGGTAATGAGTACATTTCTTATTAAGCATTGTTACCCCTCCTTTGTTTCCCCTTCCCAACCCTTTTCATCCCCCCTCCCCCGTTTCTCCCTCTCTCCCCTCCCCACTTCCCCACCCTCCCCCCACCTGCCCTGCACCGCCAAAGTTGTTCATTTTTCGACATAACATCTTGTACATCTCATTGTTGCAATGGGTCCACCTGTATCCATATTTAAACAATTGGTTTTCCCCCTTCCCCTCCACAAATTATACCAACATCAAATACAGAGAAAACAGGGGTTATACCATGGGGGAGGGACATACAAAGCGACAAAGAAATCATATAAATATGTTAGAAACAATAGCAAGAAAGAAAAACCATTTAAGTCCTTATCTTGGGGTTCATTTCACCTAACATCAACTTAGCTGACCGTTTCTACTTTTCTCAGACATATACTAGTTATTGCAAAGCCAGGTCATGAGATTCTTATCTCCAATTAGTCCCCAAAACTGGAAGTGGTAGAGTGCTAGCTTTGAGCCAAAAGGTACAAGGACAGTTCCCAGGTTCAAGTCCTAGGACTGACACACACACAAAATACAAATAAATAAAGGAACAGAGATTTTACCTCAACTATTTACAACTGTGAGCATGCTCATGATGGTACTGGGTCTTGAACTTGTAGCATCAAGATCTCATTTTTTTCTGCTCACAGCTCACGCCTACCTCTTGGACCACACCTTTACTTCTGGCTTTCACTGGTTACTTGAAGATAACTCTTGGGCCTTAATACCTCCGCCAAAGGCTCCCAGTTCTCAATGATTTCTTTTTGTTGAAATATATCATATGACACTTTCTATTCCACAATGTGTCCAGCTGAAATTTTCAGTGATCATTAATATGGAGGATTAAATAAATGATCATTATTAAAATGAATATTTCATGAGCATAGTAGGTAAGAAAATTTAGATGAGTATTCATTATCTGGCCCTAAAAGAGAAACCTTTTCCACAACTATTCTGTTCCATTGGTACTGCTATTATAAAAGTTATGCATTCATTTAATCAACATTATTTCATGAGGGAAAATTCTAGAAGACTATAATGAATGAAGAACTTTGCAGGTTTCCTGTCTCATAATGTCCTTTTCTGGATTATGTCTATTTTCCATTGTCTTTGATATCTTTTCCAATTCTATAAATGGCAGAAAATTTATGTATTGTTAATGATTCTTAATCAAAGAAAAGAGATTACATGTGTGTAGTGAGTCAAAGAAAAGAAAACATATGTGTCCATTGGGCTTCGATTGATTTGTGCCTACAGATGTTGACTGGCCTTGCTTCAATGTTTAGATCTGTAGTAAATGCATATTAATAATCTTGACTGGCTAAAACATATATAGCATTTTCAATTATCTTTTAATACTTATTGTAACATCTTATGGTCTCTTTCAGTAGTTAAGATAAAGTCTGTGACATATAATACCTTATAAAAGCATAGGGGAACTCTATGTGTAGTCTTTGAAGAGCTTCCATACAGTTTCCAAAGTGGTTTACACTCCCATCAACAACGTAGAAGGGTTCCCTTTCAGCCACATCCCCTCCAGCATCTGTTGTTATTAGATTTCTTGATTATAGCTATTTTAAACTGGGGTAAGGTGGAATCTCAATGTTGTTTTGATTTGCATTTCGTGTACAGCTAAAGAGGTTGAGCATTTCTTCATGTGTCTATTGGCCATTCTTATTTCTTATTAAGAGAAGTCTCTCTTTAAGTCTTTTGCCCACTTACTAATCGGGCTGTTGTTGATCAAAAACAAGGCCATACTAAAGCTAACAGCATAACTATGTCTATCTCAGCATTACTCACCATAGCTAAGATATGGAACCAACCCAGATGACCCTCAGTAGAAGAATAGATCAAGAAAATGTGATTTATATATGTAAAATGGAATTCTATACCTCCATCAGAAAGAATGACATTGTCCCATTTGTTAGGAAATGGAAAGACTTGGAAAAAAATATAGTAAGTGAAGTAAGCCAGACTCAAAGAAACATAGCTCCCATGGTTTCCCTTATCTTCAATAACTAGTATATGTCTAGGACAATGAAAAGCAGTCAAAGTCTATGTACATATGACCATATAAACTGATGCTAAGCAAAATGAACCCCAAGATAGGGACACAGAGGTTTTGTCTTTTTGCTGTTCTTTTTAATGTACTTATAATGTATTATGATTTTTTTGTTTTTTTGTATGTTCTTCCCCCATGGTACAACCCCTGTTGTCACTGTATTTGATTCTGGTGTCCTGCATCTTGTATATACTTTTTTCTAATTTGGGGAGGGGAGGGGAAATAACAAACTGTTGAAATAAGGATATAAGATGACCCATTGCAACAATGAGATGTACAAGACACTATATTGGAATCAAGCTTTACAACTTTGCAGGTTGAGAGTGGAGTGGGAGAGGGGAGGGAGGAGTTGGGGGAGGTAGGGAGGAAAGGGTTGGTAGGGGAAAAATAAAGGAAGGTGTAACAATGCTCCATAGGAAATGGACTCATTAACTTGCTCATGTAACTGTTAACTCCTCTGTACAGTATCTTTACAATAAAAATATATATTAAAAAAGCATGAGTGTATTAATTATATGTATGAAATATACAATAAAAACAATGTTTTGTGCATTCTATATTTGAAAGAGTTTTTTGTATTGGATTAGATTATTTCTCTTGAAACACTGGTACATCTTCTAATTTGCTTTGATGTTTCAAAGTTAATTTGATATCAAATTATTATTTTTCTATTTGCCAATCCTGAGTCTTGAACTCAGGTCCTGGGCAATGTCCCTGAGCTTTTTACTCAAGGTTAGCACTCTACCACTTGGCTTTTACTGTGTATGTGGGGATCGGGAATCACACCCAGGGCTTCATGCATGCTAAACAGCACTCTATCACTGAGCCTCATTCCCAGTCCCTGATCCCAAATTGATTGTATAAAGAATATCTTTTTAAATTTAAAATTTGCATTCATTTCTGTGAATTTTAAAGAGAGGATGACAATGATACAACCCCTTGATCTTTCTATGTAAGAAAAGCAAGGACCACACACTTCATCCCAAAAACAATATTATAAAGGAAATAATTTTTGGAATTAAATCAATGGTTTAAGATTTTCGATAAGTTTTAAATTCCCACATTATAGTAAATCATGCAGAATGGAGTTACAGAAGAAAGTTTTCTGGTAAATAAATATGATAAAAATTGATGAAGACACTTTTTTCTAGTCCCTTCTCTCTTTTCCTTCTGAAATACCTAGAAGATCTGTATTAATTGGCAATTAAACACCCAAGAATAATCATTTATCTCCATATTCTAAAGGCATCAATAGAAAAGGACTTTGCAATGCAAAGGCATTGTTTGGACTTCTCCAATTTCTACACAGGAAGGATTGTAAAATTAAAAACAAAATTCTAATATACTTGGATCTCAGAGAGATATAAAATTGCTTACCATAAATATGTTCCAGACATTTACTGATGATATATTATTCTCAATAAAACTATATTTTTGCTTACTATGCACACATCATTGGCTTTTGGTATGCAAATCAAATATTTAAAAATTGGAAGAATTGAGCTATGAAAATTAAACTTCAAAATCATATATAACATTCAATGATTGTAAAGAGAATTCTACAGAAAAATGTCACATAATTTTTACCATATCAAGTCTCATCTATGATATAGTATCATCAGATACACCATCTCTGAGATTAGATTTGCCTTATAACTAATGATGAATACATTATTATGATACACTTTGACATGCAAAATTTTCTTCTTATGGAGGCAGTTACTGATGAGGAAGCTTATAATATATGAACTATAAAATGGCACTTGACAGGACGTGCTGCGACCTGACATTTGTTTCTCATCTCTGTACTTTCCATCATGTGTACGTGAAGGCCTAATTTAAAACTGAAGGAGTTTTATGGTAGTTAACGTACTGTGTTTCCAGATAAATGTCAAAGAAAATCGAAGCCAGAGACTGGGGGAAGGGTGAGTGTGTGTGTGTGTGTTTCTTCAATTGCTGATGTTAACCTTGTCTGTGATAGAATCTATAGTGTTGTTTTAGGTTTGCCTGGTATTTATTGTGTGTGTTCTATACAAAATATTTCATATTTATTTATAGAAAGACCTCAACTTTACCATTGCTATAATTGTTATTTTCATATAAATATACAATGGATATTTTGCTTAAGCCCCAATATAGTCTGAAGCAGATGTGATTCTTGCCTTTTCAGAGAGGGTTCTGCTTAGATTGGAAATACTTCTATAAAATTTAAATATTTATACTAGTTGGTGGATTAAAAGAAAACTTTAGAATATCGTTAATGTTTATCTAGATTTTTTCCTACAGTTCTGAATACAATGGTTTTTGAAATATGCAATGCATTTGTTAAAGCTGAGTTTTGGCTGATAATTGATTATTTGTAAACTGTTATAATCTGTTAATCTGGAATAAATGAATTCTCATAGGGCTGAATTAAAGTATTCTTGGTGTATACATACTGAAAGTGATAAGGAGCTATGCAAGCCCCAGGACTGGCAAAAAATGAAATTACTACATGTATATGTGATTATGTTTTCTATTCTTTCTTACTTGGTTTTATTTATGCTGCTTTGTCCTAGATAAAATACCTTCTTTGATTATACATACCTCCAAAACACTTTGCCCATCTTCTTTTCCCTTAATAAATTCAAATACCAATTTTAGAAAAGAATCTTCAGGTTCCTCAATGGATTTGAATTTATGCTTCCCTCATGCTCTCTGCAACTTCTTTTATTTCGTGCCTTATAAAATAGCCATTTACAGCGGGTGCAGGTGGCTCACGCCTGTAATCCTAGCCACTCAGGAGGCTGAGATCTGAGGATCACAGTTCAAAGCCAGCCTGGTCAGGAAAGTCTGTGAAACTCTTATCTCCAATAAATCATCAGAAAACTGGAAGTGGTGCTGTGGTTCAATTGGTAGAGTGTTAGCCTTGAGCTGAAGAGCTGAGGGTCAGTGCTCAGTCCCAGAGTTCAAGCCCCAAGACTGACAAAAAAATAGCCATATACTTAAGGGGTTGCTGAGAGCTTACCCTATTTCCAGCATCTTGTAAAAAAAAAAAAAGAGTGTTGAACAAAGTATTACTTGATTATATAAAGTATGCCATAAGATATGTATGTAATGCTAAAGGATCTTCCCAGATTCTCACATTATTTCAAAACTATAGATGAAATCTGAGAAATGGTAGTGAGATTGGTGCCAACAAACTGTCATATGTATTGTCTTGAAATAAAAATTCATTTCCACTCCAATGAATTACATTAATTCTAATAACATTCTCGATTTCAGGCTGCATGTAAAAATCTATAAGTGAATAACCCATGGGACAAAAATAATACACTTACGAAGAAAAGACTTTGGTGTCTACTATTTTGCTGACTGTGTTCTTAACGTCCTTGTTTCTGAGACTGTAGATCAGGGGGTTCAACATGGGGATCACCACCGTGTAAAACACAGAGGCCACTTTGACAGTGTGTCTGGAGTTTTTGGAGTTGGGCACACAGTAGAGGAACAGGATGGTGCCATGGAAGATGGTGATGGCAGTCAGGTGCGAAGCGCAGGTGGAGAAAGCTTTGCGACGCCCACTGGCCGAACGCATCTTGAGGATGGTGACAAGAATAAACAGGTAAGACAGGAGAATGATGAGCAGCGTGCTGACTTCATTAAACGTGGCAAAAACGAAGAGCAGCAAATAGTTGACAGACGTATCGGAGCATGAAAGAGAGAGTAGGGAAGAGAACTCGCAGAAAAAGTGATTGATGGTGTTGAAAGGGGAGAAACACAATTTCAAAGCAGAACCTGTCAGTATCAGGGAGCATGTTATCCCCCACCCATAGGACCCCAGCACCAGCATAGCACAGAGTGTCTGGGACATGGCAACCGTATAGAGCAGAGGGTTACAGATAGCCACAAAGCGGTCATAGGCCATCACTGCTAATACGAAGGACTCAGTCACGACAAAGGTGCAGAAGAAAAAGAATTGTATCACACACCCCCAAAACGATATGCTTCTATCTTCTGCAAGTAAATTCACCAGCATCTTGGGAGCCACAATAGAAGAATAGCAGAAATCCACGAAGGAGAGGTGGCTGAGGAAAAAGTACATGGGAGTGTGCAGCTTGGGGTTAATTTTGATAATGACAATCATTCCAATATTCCCTACTACAGTGACACTGTAGATGGCCAGAAAAATCAAGAAGAGTGGCACTTGAAGTTCTGGGTAATCAGAGAAACCCAGGAGGGTGAAGGTGGCTTCACTGTCATTTCTCTCTGAGAGTTGCATGCTTTTCTTCATCAGTATCTGAAAATCCTGGAAAACAACAAGAAGGAGCAGAATGGGAGCTTTGTGGTTCTTTCCCCTTACAGAATGTGGAGGATGAAGATTTTCTTTTCAAAGCTGCACCTTTTTTAGGCAAGCATGGATGTCTAAATTGCTTAAAGCTTACTCATTTAAAAAAAACTTAATGAAGAAAAAAAATGTTGAGTTGGAGCTTAATTATTCCTTGAAAACAGAATAATGAAACCCACTGAAACATTTTTATGAAAGGGAAAGGGGAAAGAGAAGAGAGACTAACAAATTTGACCAAAGTACATTTTCTGTATATATGGAAATACCAGAATGATATCTTTGTAGAAATATATATATACATATATATATATATATATATATATACAATTTCAATACTTACAAACTCTAGAAATTGGTATGAAGTTATTATGAATATTTTAAATCATTTTTATTTTATTGTCAAGGTGATATACAGAGGGCTTACAGTTATATAAGTAAGGTACTAAGTACATTTCTGTTCAAACTTGTTACCCCCTCCCTCATTTTTCTTCCACTTTCCCTCTCCCAAATCCCTCCCCCCAAACCCTCCCTTCAATTGTACAGATGATTTCCAACATATTGTCTTGTGCATGTCGTATTTTCTCCTAAAACTTTTTAAATTCACAGACTATTAGCCTAATATGCTGTAATGACTAGTTATCATGGTTCTATAATCAGTAATGTAAATCCAACATGAATAAACAAATTTATTTTATATCACATATTGCTACAATGTCTTTCAATATCAACAGTCCCAATCTTCACTATGAGTCTTTGATTTTTATTTTACTTTATTTTCTCCCATTTTGCTGTGTGTTTATATTTTTAATTTTATTTTTCACTTGAATTATCACTCTCTAAAATGATAAATATTACATCAAAAGAAATGTTAATTGTTGGCTTAGGAGAATATGTTCTTTAAATTTTGGAGTTAGAATTGTATAATTTCCTTAATATGAAGAGCTAAAAGACAGAACCATTTAGAAAAGTACTCTGCATTAGCTCCTTATTCTAGGCACAGAGAAATGATTAAATTCCTAGTGGCCTGCAGATGAATACGAATCTACTCCTAACACTGTACACATTTTCCAGCCATCAGACTCCGATTTTGTTTTAGTGTAGATATTAGCAAATTACCTCTATGAATGCTTATGATTCTACGGATGAGCAAGTTTTAATATTACCCATCCTATGGAAACTAGTGAGAAACCAGTGAGAAAATATATTGGGTAATGAACGATCAGAAAGCAGTATGTTCATGTACAATCGATTTAAGGAAGTGCTCTCTACTAGGAAAAAATTGATTATGTTTCGGCATAAAAATTTCCTTTCCTCAGCCCTCTTTCTTTGGTTGTTTCTTATTCTTCCTCACTCTCTCCTCTCCATCTCTGTCTTCCTTGGCTCTAGTATATTCAGTTTGCCCCAATGTTACCTGTGAAAGGGAAGGATTACCAATTAAGAGCGAACCAACTTTCCTGTTGTGTTTTCTACTCTTCAGTAAAGCTGCCCCCTTTCATACTTTCCCTCACTTCTCCAATCTCTGCTTATTTTATTTTACTTCATGCATTTATTCATGCATTCTTCTTCTATTTTTTTTCAACCATTTGTGAACCTGGATTAATATATAATCCCCAAATTTTTGAACTTGCTTTACCTTCTTGCCCTGGTCAGTTGTGTAACCTTTTGAGTTGTTTAGTTGAGCCAATCCTCTAAACATGATGCTTAACATAAAAAGTACATGATAATATTTTACCAGAACAATGTAGTTATAAAGGGTGCGTTTCTTTCCTCACAAGTTATTTTCTAGATTGAAATAAATATCAGTTTGTAATTTTGAAACAAACCTGCTGATGTGAAGGCAGGACCTTCCTCTTCAGGTTGGTAGTGAAACCTGAATTTTTTATCTGTAGTTTCAACCAGAGAGACCTAGGCCCCAGAGACTATCAATTGCCCCATTCTCTAGAGGTCAGAAAATAAACAATTAAAATTAATTACCTCAATCTGATGCAATGCTTATATACCAGAAGGCCTGGGAATAAAGGATTAAATAATATACTTATATTAAATAATATAAAAAAGTTAGGAACATTTCATGTAATTTTTTATCAAAGCTAATTTTCCCAGCCTTTTAAGCATGCCCTTAAAATTCCAAAATTATGAAATTTCCACACAATTAAGAAGATCTTGTATGTGAATAATTTTCTTATATCTATCCAAGTTCATTATAACAGAAATTATTTTCAAAGTGTAGCACAATGAGATTGGATACAATAGGAAACCAATATTCAATTATTCACTGTTAGAATTTTGTCTGATATATTAGGATGTGACTTCAGTGTATAATTCTTATCATGCTTGCCTAGCAGTTGCTATACCATTTGAGCCACACAAAATAGCTTTTGCTATTTTGGCGGGGGGG
>NW_012267514.1:576053-589366 GCF_000151885.1 Dipodomys ordii
GGGGCCTGAACTCTGGGTCTGGGCGCTCTCCCTCAGCTCTTCAGCTCAAGGTTAGCGCTCTACCACTTGAGCCACAGCACCACTTCCGGCTTTTCTCTTTTCTGTTTATGTGGTGCTGAGGAATTGAACTCACGGCCTCATGCATGCAAGGCAAGCACTCTACCCCTGAGCCACCTTCCCAGCCCCTTGCTATTTTTTAGTTTTACTTTTTGTTGTTTACTTTTTGTTTTGTGTTTTTTATTTATTATTTTTTGTCTAGAACTGGCCTCTGATCACCTTCTTCCCACTTATATCATTCCTGTACTGGGATTTTAGGCATATGCAATTCTGTACATGGCATATTAGAAGTAGCTAAATTTTTGCCTAGTCTGACTTGAACCCCATTCTCCCCAATACCTACCTTTTAAGCAGCTGGAATTACAGAAAAAAACCACCAGGCTCAGGTCTTTCAGAAAAATCCTAAACCTGCTTCATCAAAGATTGTATCATGAACATTCAAACATGTTTGTATGCCAGTTACATCCAAAGTCACTAATTTGACAATGTAGAAGTAAATCTCATCAAAATGTTCTTCTCAAAAGATGTGTAGCAGATGGGCACTGTTGTGGCTCATGCCTGTAATCCTAGCCATTCAGAAGGCTGAAATAAGGATCATGGTTCAAAACCAGCCTGAGCAGGAAAGTCTGTGAGATTCTTATCTCCAATAAACGACCAGAAAACCCGAAATGCCACTGCGGCTCAAGTGATAGGTAGAGCACTAGCCTTGAGCTAAAGAGCTTATAACAGTGCCCAGGTCTCATGGCCAATAAAAACAAACAAAATCAAACAAAACAAAACAAAAGATGTGTAATAATAAACAACAGCATTGAATGTAGCTGTATGTAATCAGAATTTCACAAGTCTTTTTAGTGAATATTGCTTTCTGGTGCCATAATTTAAGAAAAGAAACTGAATGCATAAGGGAGGTTCATAGTAAGTTATTAGTTTATTTAGCTGTAATATTAATATTTATGATAGGATAACCTTGAACCTGGTCCTAGCTTCAGTATCATTACAGAGGATAGAGAAGATTCATTTGTTGATCCAGTTAGTATTTAAAGTGTATGCAAATGCCAATATGTAATCATTTTTTTCAGTCATGTTAGAAAGGATGTAACAAGAGTTGTTCTTCAGTTCAGAAGTCACTCGAGGCCACAGTAGGGTGCCTTGTGATACAAGAATTACACAAGTCATTGAAGGAAGATGTTAGGAGTTTGGTGAACAAAGAGGAAGACACATTTATTTTTAAACATAAATTCACTTTTTAATGTATCTGAGCCAGCCTTTAATTTGTGAAAGCAGGTTTCTGAACTTTTGGGGATAAGAAAGATACTGTAGAATAACATCAGTTAAAGTAGATTTAAAACAATTCTCTGTAAATATATCTACACATATCCTTCAAAGATGCAGTCAGACCACTATATATGTATTCTTTAATACAGATGTGAGGTACATGCCAAAGAATCCCGGATTCTCTGAAGGCAGCAATGAGGAGGAAGACCACAGCTTGAGAACACCCTGAGAAAAAAATGTTAACAAGATTCCACCTCAGTACACAAACTAGGCACATTTAATGTAAGATATTCTGTTCAGGAAGCTGGAGGTCCTGAATTTAAACCTCATTATTACAGAAAGGAATATCAGAACGTACATATTTGAGAGAGTTGGAGGCATGGCTTAGTTGGCAGAGCATTCGCCAGTGAGTGGAAGTTTCAGATCAAAAGTTCAAATATTGGTCTCAGATGGAAATATGTGTGTATGTATATATGTATATACATGTATGTACATATATATTTGAAATGACATCCACTTCCATACCATAAATCCATTGAGACGTTGTATGTAACTAATCTCAGGTTTATAGGAATAATCTAGAATTTTAAGACTTTAAAAATTGTATGAGCTTATCAACATTAGCTTTATATCCTTCAACATCATCCAAGAAACAATGGTAAAATATTCATGCCAATGTTGCAAGCCTCAAAACAAGTAAACACAAATGCTCTTCTAAGGCCAACATTTTCCCTGCTTAGTGTGTTTTGGTTAAACAATCCTGTGTGACACCTTGTAGAGAAGTTTGTGTGGAATGTGTTTGTCAGGAATCTGCACATCTGTAGGGACATCCAAGCCCTGACAGACAGTCCACTAACAGTCAGTCACTTAAACAAAGTCACATATGCCAACTCTTCTACTCTATCCATTCACATGCTACATGTGTTGTCATAATTTATAAAAATTACTATGATTAGTAAAAATGAGCTAAGTACTTCAGACAATATCGTATCACACAATCCATGTTTAAATTTCTGTAACTGTGCCAAAGTTAGTTCAATTCATTTGAATCAAGAGTCAAAAACTGGTGGCGTTATAACTAAGTTTCTTTCCATCTAGGACTCTGTGTGTGTGTGTGTGTGTGTGTGTGTGTGTGTGTGTGTGCAAAACACCTGTATGCAAGTCATTTATTGGAAAAAAATGTAGACCATGGAGAATGCCTGTTCTGTATTTGGCTGACTGCTTCATTTGACGAAATTAAATTTGTTGCTACACCATTTACTTTAAAGGGATATTAAAATTAAGAATGTTTATTAGTCAGGTTCATTTTTAAGTATTTTATGACAAGAACTCTGCATGGATGGCCATGGACCAGTCATATTCAATCTGGTGCCCCAAGGTAACTGATTAGAAGGCATTTCATGTTTATCTTCTTGATTATAGAAATTTGTGTGATGTTAGGTTGGTTATTTTATTTTAAACAACCCACTACATTGTTGCCTAAAGATCTGAATAGTCATATCAACACCATTAGCTTTTTCTGAAAAACAATAAAAAAATCTAATATCATGACTTTCAAATTTTATTCCTTTTTTATCCTTGATACCTTCTGATCTTTCCTCTCTCATTTACTGTTAGATGACTCTGAAATATAATTCATAAAGAAAATTAAATGATGGCTTCTGCCTATAAACAAGCTAATTGGGAAAGACCATAGTTTAAGAACAGTATAGGCAAATGCATACACAGACACACATACATATATGCGTGAGAGAAAGAGAAAGAGAGAGAGAGAGAGAGAGAGAGGGAGAGGGAGAGAGACAGAAAGATCCTTTGTCACTCACACAATAAAAAGAGATGCAATGTCACACATCTGTCATCCTGGGTATGTGGGAAGTATAAGTAAGAGCATCAAAGTCCAAACTGGCCCAGGCCAAAATTAAATAAATAAATAAATAAATAAATAAGACCCTCCCTCAAAAATAACCAAAAGTACTGGGGCATGGAACAAATGCACGTCTAGCACATATAAGGCCCTGAGTTCAAATAGCAGAAGCAACAATGAAAGAAAAGACAAACAGGAGGGCAGAACAGAGGAAAGGACAGGGGAAGGAATGAGAGGATAAAGGACGAGCACAGTGGGGAGGAGGCATAAGGAGACAAGATGTCGTCTTTCAGGCCTGTAAATGCTTGAGATGTGGAAGGAAGAAGATTGTGAGTTTGATGCCAGCCTAGGTAAATCCATGAGACCATATCTAAGAAAGAAATTGAACCAAGAAGGGGAACTGGCGGTGTAGCCTCAATGATAAAGTACTTGCCTAACAAATATTACACAAAATTTAAAACATTACAATGTTGCAAAACCTCAACATAAACAAAGTAATCATTTACCAATGAAAGCCACTTCAAATTACTTCCTTTGCCCTTTGGAGATCACATGACTAGCTGTTGGTACCATTGTTGTGTTCTTCAAAATTAAACCACCACAAGATTCATCATGTCTTCAACTCTACCATGTATCCAATAAATCTGAGCTCCCTTTCAGAGAATAAGGTTTTCTATTTAAAGAATATTTCATAATTAAAATGCCAGCTAAATTACAGTTAACTTAATTACAACTGCAAAGGACAATGGTTTTGAAAGGGAAAACATTTCAATGTAAATTGGTAATCCAAATTAAGATTAAATGTTTGTACTTCACTTTTTTCATTGAAGCTAACTCATGAGAAATTTTGGTTCTAAAACAATTACTGATATATTGTTGACAAATCTTTTATTAAGTTATAGTGAACATTTCCATGTGCTGATTGATACTGAGACTTGAGTTCAGAACGTTTATCTTTTGTCTGGCTCTTCATTCAGTGCTAGAGCTCTACTACTTGGGCCACACCTCCATTTCTTATTGCATATTTTTCTGTTTTTGTTTTAGTTTTATCATTCCATCTGGCTTCATACATTTGGCCATACTGTAAAACCAGTTCTAGATTTGGACTTAATTTAGTTAAAAATATAACATGGAAGGATACAGCAGTAGTTTCTAGAAACCTCCTGCTTTGCATTTCACAATTTATTGCTTCTTTGTTTCACTGTATGTATTTTGAATATCTTCTAGGATATTGCTATGATAAATGATGCTTAGGAAGATATTTTGTTAATTCAACTTTGAGATAGATTCCCAGAACTGTGAATTCTCTGGAAGGTAATGTTTCTAGATCTTCCAAGAGTCTAATGCAGGTAGTAGTGCAGCTTTGTACCTTCCTGGCAGAAATGTATGAAAATATGATTCTCCAACACTTCATTTAAAGATATGCCATTAAACTTTGGATGTCTGTCATTCCTATAAATGAGAAAAATAACACAAAGCAATCTTTAAATGTTTCTATTAGTATGAGTCATAGCTACCTGTATTTCATAAAACTATATATATGTCTGTCATATAGGAGTGTCATTTTTATACTATTCAGTGAAATATGGCTAGTGAATTTCTCCAGTTTTTAATTTGTAATGTTAAGTTATTTTCTATAGGTTAGCACAGAAATATATCTTTAACCATGGTATCTAAATTTTAGGCTTTCTTCTAAAACTCTGTCTTGGTGTGAAAATTTTAAAAGGAATTTATTTCCCATAGAAAAATATGCATCAATATGACATTGTTTAAACAACAGAAACTTCTATAATTTACTGCTTGCTCAAATTTGCTTTAGTATTAAATATGATTAGAAAGTATTTGGTTTTGTTTCATCTATATGAAAATGTTAGAAAATAAAAATTGAAATGTTTCCTCAATATTCCCTGATAAAATTTTGTTTTTATTCTTACAGGCTTACAGAAATTTTTATATCTAATGACTCTAGCACTACAATAATATTCAAATGCTATCTAAAAACTCTGAAATGACTCCATTGATTGTCCTTAATGAAAGTAAAAATGATCACATTAATTCAGAAGTCATTGGTGACTGTACTATATCATTTTATATATTTAGATAGTATAACTTTTCCCACATATATCATTTTATGTGCTTCCACTTGATATTTAGCAAGACTTTATATTTATGGCTTATAATAAAATACATATTGTTAGATGTAAAAAATTATCAGAATTACTGTATAGGAAAGGTATTACATCTGCAGTCAGCAGTACATTTGTTTAAGTCATACCAGTCTTTGCTCAAATAGTACCTTAAGCATCTATATTATTATCTACCCAATAGATATCATTGTCCTTATCCTGTGTGTTTTTCAATATGACATCACTGCCTAGAGTTCAAGACTTTCTATTCATAGAATTCACACAAGCATGAAGGTGACAGGAAAGATACCTTCCTTTCCTAGTCCATTGCCACACACTATAAACACCTGCATCTCCCACCAAAGGTGAGTTATGGTGCCTAGCTCTTGAAAGTCTGGAGTCTCACTGCCATTCACATGAGTAATCAGAAAAATATTTTCTGTACAATCTATGTGTTTTGAAGGGTTTGTTGTTGTCGTGGTTTTAATGTGTTTGTTGCTAGAGCATTCAAACAGATGTGTGATGGATGAAAACCTGGGCAAAGTCGCTCCAATGTGAAATTATTTACCTTCTTTAAGAGATTTGAGTTTATCCGTGTATGAATCACAGTAACCTGCCAAAACCCTCACACAAATACAGTCTATAGCTTTTACAGCCTTTCCGTCTCTCTTCCTATTATTCATTAGGATTGAAAATATTTCGAGAGTGGCTCAGTGCCATGGACTTTTGGTGGCCAGGAATTTCTGGAAAACCTCTTTCACGTCCTTGTTTCTCAGACTGTAGATCAGAGGGTTCAGCATGGGGTTGACGACCGTGTAGAAGACAGAGGCCACTTTGACCACGTGCCGAGAGTTTTTCGAGTTGGGCACACAGTACAGGGACAGGATGGTCCCATGGAAGACGGTGATGGCGGTCAGGTGGGAGGCACAGGTGGAGAAGGCTTTGCGCCGCCCGCTGGCAGAGCGTATTTTCAGCACCGTGACAAATATAAACACATAGGAAGTGAGGATGATCAGCAGCGTACTCACCTCATTGAAGGTAGCAAAGCAGAAAAGGAGCAGGTGGGGCGTGTGGATGTCAGAGCTGGAGACGGTGATGAGGGAAGTGTATTCGCAGAAAAAGTGGTTGATCACATGAAATCCCGAGAAGTCGAGCTGCAGTGCGTGGCAAAGGAGTACCAAGGGACAAAATATACCCCAGATATATGAACCAGCCACTAACAGGGTGCAGCGCCTCTGTGACATGGCCACGGTATACAGGAGGGGATTACAGATGGCCACAAAGCGGTCATAGGCCATTACAGCCAATAAGTAAGATTCAGTCACCACGGCCATGCACGACAGGAAGAATTGCAGCATGCAGCTGGCGTAGAAGATGCTTTTATCCGTCATCACCAAGTTCTCTAGCAGCTTGGGTATGATGATGGAAGAGTAATAGAAATCAATAAATGAAAGATGACTAAGGAAAAGGTACATGGGGGTGTGAAATTTGGGGTTTGTCTTGATGAGTATGATCATCCCAAGGTTTCCTACCACAGTGATAATGTACATGATCAGAAACACCAGGAAGAGAGGGATCTGCAACTCTGGATAATCTGCAAAACCTAAGAGGATGAAGGTTGTCTCCACACTTAGATTTCTTGCAGTAATCACCATAATGGCTCTTAACGGGCAAATAGAGTGGAAGAGAATTATCCCTGGCAAATATAACAGTGATAAGACTGAGAAACAATTCGGCCTTGAGTTTCTACAATCAAAGCAAGCACATAGGTGATTAAAAAATATTTGCACCTTTTGTATGTAAATACATAGAGAAATGACCCTACTTGAAAAAGTGTGATATATTTGCCTCACACAGCAATATATATATATATATATATATATATATATATATATATATATATATATATATATATATAATTACTGTGCTTCATTTACTTATAAAGTTAAATTATTAGAAGAATTTTTCTATTTGGATATATAAAAATCTTACATTATAGAAATGTTACAAAATGTTACATTACAGAAATGTAAGAAAAGGTCTGAGCAATTCCATTCTTACAACTTTCATTCTATAAACTCTAATGCACTCATAGAATTCTATAGTTATGAGAGAATTAAGACACTTTCTTTTGACCTCTGGCTGCAATCAGAGCAAATAAATTATGTCTTGTATAATCTGGGAGTTGATGGGATTATGGTAAAATATTTCTATGACTTAAGCTTCTTTACTTAATATTATTTACCTCAGAATTGGGAAGCATCTGCAGTGATTTCACATGGAAAGACATATACATCTGCAGTGACTTTACATAGAAATATCCAAGAAAATCCTAGTTGTAAGAGAAAAATGTTATTACCATTATTTAGGAAATGTGAATAAATTTACCTGCTACGGAGAAACAGGCCATTACCCCTGTTTCTCTGGAGATTGAGTGTGAGAGAGATTCAAAGACTTTCATATACTTCTCTCTAATGCCCTGGAGATGCTAACTCTAGAGAATACTAGCAAATTATTCCTCCACAGCATCAAACAAGCAATTATGATGAATGCCATGTCTTTGATACCATCATTAATGATTTAAATCCCTTCAAATTGCACAAAATGATAGAGCATGAAGTCCACTATTGATTATTAGGTTTTGTTAATACACAATTAAAATATTATCTTATCTGTATTAAATATTAAAATGAAACTCAAATATTGTCTCACCTACTCCAAAACTCAGGAACCCTTGGGATTTTGGAGGGAGCATGCACCAATTTTAAGCATTACTCCTACGTATTTACAAAATGAACCAAATGTTCTCCATTGATGTGAATCCCTAAATGAGAGAAAGCTCTCTGTCAGTTCCAGCCACCATTTCTAAATGGTTATTTATAATGCATAGCCCAGCATATCTGATGGCGTTGGAGATGTATTTGGCAAATAGAATTTATTCAGAGCATTGGATATACCTCACAAGCAATTATAGACAAACACATCAGGATTTTAAAGCAAAAATATAACTTCTTTTGCCAATAACTACTCACTAAATTGAGAAGCAACGCTTGGATGTTAAACAAAATTAGTGTCAAGTGTTCATGTTCTTAGACATGAGAATGTAGTACAAATGTCTATAGTTCATATATAGTTTTGTATTTATGTGTTCCTCTTGCCCTGCCTAAATTCATATCCCAGAATGTAGGTATATCTGTTTTCTTCCCATTTATCTGTGTGTGTATTTATATATAGGTATTATGTATATATAGGTATATGTATAAAATCTATATTTAAATATTCAATTTATTTTATATTCATATATGCATGTTTGTATATGATATTTATTTATGTATTTGCATTTATATAAATATCTTGTTGGTCTTCTTTATCTGGTTTAATTTTTTTTCTTTAATTTTAGCTTCCTTGATGGATTAAGAAATCTCATGGTCATTATGTTTTGATAAATAGTCATTTTGCCACTTTACCTCAGACTTAGGTTTTGTTTCCTATTTTGAAAAAAAATCCTAGTTAAATCAAATTTCACCATTTGTCAGGTCTTTTTGGTAAATAATGCATAAGCACAGTGTCACAAATAGCAGTCTTAGATAAATGGGCATATATTTTTCAATCAAGACCTATTTTTTTATTATGAAAATACCATACAGAAGGGTTACAATTACACGGGCAAGGTAATGAGTACATTTCTTATCCAGCATTGTTGCTTCCTCCTTTGATTCCCCTTACCATCCCTTCCCATCTCCCTCAGCCCAAAGTTGTAAAGTTCATTTTTCGACATAACGACTTGTACACTCATTATTGCAATGGGTCCACCTGTATCCTTATTTAAATAGTTTGTTTTTTCCCTTCCCCTCCACAATTATACCAACATCAAATACAATGAAAACAGGGGTTATACAGTGGGGGAAGGACATACAAAGCAACAAAGAAACCATCTTATAAATATGTTAGAAACAATCGCAAGAAAGAAATAAACATTTGAGCCCTTATCTAGAGGTTCATTTCACCTAACATCAACTTATCTGACCATTTCTGCTTGTCTCAGACATACTACTTATTACAAACTAGGGAAACCATGGGACCTATGTTTCTTTGGGCCTGGCTTACTTCACTTAATATAATTTTTTCCCGGTCTTTCTATTTCCTAAAAAAGGTGGCAGTATCATTCTTTCTGACCAAAATACATAATTCCATATACCATATACCATATACTACATATACCATATACTACATTTTCTTGATCCATTCATCTACTGAGGGGCATCCATCTGGGCATTTACCCAGATGATCACAAACAAGGCCATACTAAAACTACCAGTACAACTATGTTTATTTCAGCATTATTCACCATAGCATCATTTTATATTGTCATATGCACATGTTTATTGGTTTTCCTCATTTGTGATTTTATGAGCACTGGAGATTATTAAAGCATTGTGAGATTTAATTATCATAGATGCATACAAATTACCAAAATTTCTGAAGAAATAGTATTCCATTATTGTGAGACAAAAATATTTGAAAAATGAAACATAAAGAAACCATATTTGCCAAAGCAAAATCGCTGAGAAAGGACGTCTGTGTAGTGCTGTTTAGTTACACTGAGTGAAAAATCAGCTTGATGTAGATCAACTTCCTAATAGACTCTTTGACATCTTTATTCCTAAGGCTGTAGATAAGGGGATTGAGCATGGGAATTACCAGGCTGTGGAACACAGTGGTGATCTTGACAAGGATCAATGAGCTTTTAGACTTAAGCACACAGTAGAGCACTAGGACGATCCCATGGCAGATGCCGATGGCTGTCAGGTGGGAGGCACAGGTGGATAAGGCTTTTTGCAGGACACCTTTTGAAGGAATCTTGATGACTGTCATCATTTATTATCTTCATTAATATATCTCTTCCAAATATACCAGTACATTTCATTTTCAATTCTAAGCACTATCACATCATAATATCAACTCCCAGGCTACTTTCTTCCAGAAATCTTTGGCAATTAATCCAGAGTCTAAACTTACATTCTCTCATTTGTTTCCAACTACATGAATTCTAGATAAAAAGATCACGTAATAAATATCTGCACTATAATCTTCCCAGGAATTATTTTTAAATGAGAAAAAATAGTATCTTAATATAAGAACAAGCTAAGGATTTTAATGATGTAGGAGAGAGTCCAATATCTTGTTTCACTCTAATTCTCAGCTAAATGAGACTGACATCATGCCATTGATTTCACAGAGATATTCTTCGGACATGCTGGTCACAATAGAAACATAATAAAATATGTACATTGATAATGGAACAGAAACCTGTATGGATTTATTCATTAAAGGTATTCATTAGGAAACTCACTAGCAATTAACTTCTAAAATTATGTTTGAACATAGTCTCTTTGCATTTGTGGTTAGACAATGAGTTCCATTGACAGCAGATACCAGTAATGAGGCTGAGAAAATTATTGTTTCCTAATTATAGAGCTCATTGTCAGTAACACAGTATCTCAAGGGTGACTTGGGCTTGAAAACCAAACTTAGGCATCCTGTCGAGTATTGTATATCTAATTGCCTACCCTTGGGAAAAGCACATCCTAGAGCAAATTGGCTCATGTTTATCATGAGCTATAGATCTAAAAATTTGAAGAAGAATCATTTTTTCCTGACTCAGAGAAAAGCTGAACATGTCAACTTACAGTCTTTGAAAAATATGTAATCATTACCTCACTTATGTAACTGTAACTCCTCTGTGTATCACTTTACAATAAAATAAAATGCAATTTTAAAAAAGAAAAGAAAATTATGACCAACCTATATAAGTCAATGCATTCTATGTTTTGAAAATGTGAGGGTCCCAAAGTATATACAGAGTAATCAACACTCTATTTTCCTACATTTGTTTTGGTGCGAGTTTATAATTTATTTAGCATCATGTCACAAATGATTCAGATAATGTGCCCTTTACATTTAGAGGTAGGTGAATTGGTTTAAACAGTTTTCTTGTATGTAAACACACAATAAATTCTGAAACTGTTTATTAACTCAATAATTTGAAAGAAATATTTTAATATATTCTTAAAGGATCCTTATGTTTTTCTTATCAATTGAAACTTAAAATGCCTATTCATTTTCAAAGAAGCATTTAATAGTTATTAAATATAATTATCTTTGTTATTGTTAGTATTACTGTTGTTAGTATTATTGTTATTATTGTTGAAACTACATCAGGTATTCAAAAGAAAATTTTTTTAAAAGGTTATGTACAGGGGATAGGAAGGTGACTCCGTGGTAGAGCGCTTGCCTTGCATGCATGAGGCCCTGGGTTCAATTCCTCAACACCACATAAGCAGAAAAGGTTAGAAGTGGTGCTGTGGTTCAAGTGATAGAGTGCTAACCTTGAGCTGAAGAGCTGAGGGACAGCCCCCAAACCCAGAGTTCAGATCTCATGACCAGCAAACAAAGGTTATGTAGAATGTTGGTGGGAATGGAAATCAATATGAGTATTCTTTAAGAAATCAAAAAGGAACAATTGTCATATGATCTTTCCTTACCACAGTTGGACAAAGAGCTTGAAGAACAGAAGTCAATATATAGTAGATCCTCAGACTGCAGCCTCCTTAGTAGCTAGGACAGGAGTGAGCCACTGGTTATTTTAATGAAATCGTAATAAACTTGTAGTTTTATTTTCCTGTCTGGTAATTTTTTTACCAGATTATAAAAGGGGTTAGGGGAGTGGCCAATGGGACTAATAGGAGAGGGGAAAGGAAATCAAGGTGATGGGGGTTGAATATTATTGTTACACAGTATGTAAGAAAACAACAGAATGAAACCCACTAAAACCATTAAAAGGGAGGATTAAATAATAAATAGAAAGGGATGGAACTGATCGAAGTATATTGTGTGAATTTACACAAATATCACATAGAGCAAGGGATTGGTTTTGATGTCATTTTGTCAGTAGCTTACAGTAACATTGGTGGACATACTTATGAGTAATTTTAATGAAAAAATATGGTACTTTAGAGAAACACAAAACCACTTTCTTTTTCAGTAAACATCCTGCAACAATGGAATTGACTTATGAAGAATGATGAATTTTGAAGTATACTGCAATTCCACAATGCTTGAATTAGCTGAGCTGGACTCAGTTTCCCAAGAATATATTTTTCCAAGGCTCAATTTGTAAGGATACTCACAACTTATTTTTGTGCTTTTCCTAGGTGAAACACATAATGTCTAGGATAAAATGAATCACATCATGCAGAAACACTGAAGTTTTCTTCCATGACTCTGAATGGATCAAAAATATTTCTAGAGCCTTAAGTCAAAGATGGAAGATGGTGAAAAATATCTCTCTACAATGTGGAGAAGACCACATTTCTCAAAGACACAGCCAATGGAGAAACATAAAAGCTGGTGTGGAACTGTGCTCTCACAATGTCTCAGAATGGGGACAATAGAAAGGTTGACATTATTCAATATGTAATATACTCATAAGTTGACATGTTGAATTGAAACCCCTTTACATAACTAATTAAAGATGAAAACATTACCCATATAATATAGTTTGTTAAGTTAAAACTGAACTTTTTAGCAAATTCACTCGGTGGAAAAGTCAACCAATGATGAAGGGGTTTAAAGTAACAGCACAAAATAGGTTTCAAAAAAATAAGAATGTTAATAGTTGAAAAATCATAATTACAATTCAAAAGGCTGGTAACATGACATACAAAGTGATTTTAAAAAACAATGAAATAGGGCTGGGAAGGTGGCTCAGAGATTGCCTGGCATGCATGAGGCCCTGGGTTCAATTCCTCAGCATCATATAAAGAGCTGGAAGGGGTGCTGGGGCTCAAGTGGTAGAGTGCTAGCCTTGAGCTGAAGAGTTGAGGGACAGCTCCCAGGCCATAACCAACCAAAAAAGAAAGAAAGAAAAAGAAAGAAGAAAGAAAGAAAGAAAGAAAGAAAGAAAGAAAGAAAGAAAGAAAGAAAGAAAG
>NW_012267514.1:589416-608428 GCF_000151885.1 Dipodomys ordii
AAGAAAGAAAGAAAGAAAGAAAGAAAGAAAGAAAGAAAGGAAGGAAGGAAGGAAGGAAGGAAGGAAGGAAGGAAGGAAGAAAGAAAGAAAGAAAGAAAGAAAGAAAGAAAGAAAGAAAGAAAGAAAGAAAGAAAGGAAAAGAAAATAGTCTTTGTTTCTAAAATAGTTGCCCTAATGGACTCTTGTTATCTTCTCTTTCTCTCAATCTTTTCCTTAAAGTTCTAATGATTCTTCCCCACACTGTTCTAAATTCAGGAGAGAAGTTCCTTGAATATGGTCTTAGAAGGCATTTTGGTTCAGTGATAGCAGAGATGATGTAACAAGTGAACCAGTCGTAAGATGAGGTCTATATTATGAGTGCTGTAGA
This sequence comes from Dipodomys ordii, assembly GCF_000151885.1. Taxonomy (NCBI): domain Eukaryota; kingdom Metazoa; phylum Chordata; class Mammalia; order Rodentia; family Heteromyidae; genus Dipodomys; species Dipodomys ordii. The sequence goes on from NW_012267514.1 coordinate 589,784, forward strand.
GAAAATGCTTGTGAGTTGAGGAAAAGATCATAAATGGATTCTTACGACCAGGGGAAGACAAATTTGTAAGACACAGCCTTGTATAAAACAGAGGACTTGAAGATAGTGCCAAGAAAAGCAGAATCACCTTGCTTTGCAATACTTTTATTACACGCATTGATTAAAGTGAAGCTGTAACATGACAAGAGTTTCGAAACACAAATGTTGACAGTTTTTATTCTCATTTTCCTAACTCCATGGGAGAAAGGTTGAAATGTAGTTATTTCAGAAAATCAGATGAGAAAGCAGAATATGTGTTTTTATTAAGCAAGGACTGCTGATAGATGAACCACATGGAATAGTCAGGACTTAATACTTAAGCATTATCATATATTCACAGAAAGGCATGTGCTATCAACAATGTATGCAGCAATGTGATATGCTTAGCACATGGGCACCTATGCAATTGAATTATAATGAGTGTGTATGCAGTTGGAATTTGATGAGCCTCCTGACCGTCTCTTTCACATCTTTGTTCCTCAGGCTGTAGATGAGGGGGTTCAGCATGGGGATCATGACTGCATAAAGTACAGTAGATATTTTGACCAGAATCCAGGACCTTGTGGAGCTGGGCACACAGTAGAGTAAGAGAATGACCCCATGGAAGATGCTGATGGCAGTCAGGTGGGAGGCACAGGTGGAGAAGGCTTTTCTCAGCCCCCCCTTGGAGGGCATCCTCAGGATGGTGACAACTATGACCACATAGGAGGCCAGCGTGATCAGGAGGCTGCAGGACTCGTTGAATAGAGAAATGACCAAACATGCCATCTGGCTGAAAGTCGTGTCGGAGCAAGCTGCAGAAAGGACTGCAGAGTACTCGCAGCCAAAGTGATTGATGATGCCGGGTGCACAGAAGGACAGCTGCCCCAGGGAATAAGTGAGTATAGCTGAGCACAGGCCGCCCCACAGATAAGTCCCAGCTATGAGGAGAGAACAGAGCTTGCGGGACATGGCAACTGTGTAGAGCAGAGGGTTGCAGACGGCCACCAGCCTGTCGTAGGCCATCACTGCCAGCATAAACATTTCTGTAACCACACAGGCACAGCCAATGAAAAACTGTGTCATGCATCCCTCAAAGGAGATAACTTTGCGTTCCACCACTAAGAGCTGTAGAAGTTGTGGTGTGAGTACACTAGAATAACAGATATCCAGAAAAGAAAGATGACTGAGGAAAAAGTACATGGGTGTACGAAGTTTGGGATTGATCCTTCTCACCAAAATCAAGCCCAAGTTTCCCATCAGAGCTGTCGCGTAACCAATCAAAAACACACAAAAGAGAAGTACCTGCAGATGTGGGTATTCTGAGAAACCCAAGAGGACAAAGCTGGTCACGTGGCTGTGGCTCTGGTTGACTTCATCTTGCACCATAGCCAGTTGACACACAAAAGCGAATGGGAGGCAGAGAACAAAAGGGAGAAAGAAGGGAATCTACCCAGGCTGAATAGCAGCAGTGCTATTGGCTGTTTTTCTCTATTTGGGAGTGTCACTTGAATCCAGACATTCTTATGAGATATTAGTTTCTTTCACCAGCACTGAATTGGTTTTTTTCCTGGAATAATAGTAGTATATATAAATATTATTTTTATTAAAATGAATCTGTGAATAGATGAGACCTTCATACTAATTCCAGTGCCAGTACATACACTGTTCTCTCTCTCTGTGTATGTATATACTTACAAAATAATATAAAACAACACAAATAACACTACAAAGCAATATATATTATATATACATATATGTATATACCATTATTGTATATGTATATGCATTGTTTAATATGCATATATAAAACCATAATTTTATATAGTACATAGGTAAACCCAGCTTTTTGTATTTTTATTTTTTACTGCTACTGGAGTTTGACTAAAGACATCTGTCACAGCTGATGTAATTCTGTCCATGATACCACCTATCCTGAAATGGAGTTGATGTACCTTTTGTTCACAGTACTTCATGAACAAAATCCATTCACATTGAAACTCCTCAATCTATAGTTCTATACTATCTGAGGACTTATATAAAACAAATTACTTTGTCATTGAATATGATATTCACATCCATTTTTTTCTTTTTTTTCTCTTCTTAAATAAAATTTTTATTGTGAAAATACCGTACAGAGGGCTTTACAATTACACGAGCAAGGTAACGAGTACATTTCTTATGAAGCATTGTTGCCTCTTCCTTTGTTTTTCCCCTACCATCCATTCCCTCCATGGCTCTACCCCCCCCAAAGTTGTAAAGATTGTTTTTCGACATAATGCCTTGTACATCTCATTGTTGCAATGGGTCGACCTGTATCCCTATTTAAACAATTTGTTTTTCCCTTCCCTTCCCCAAATTATACCAACATCAAATACAATGAAAACTTATTCATAAGGTGATTTTTGTTGCTTTGTACATCCATCTTTTTCTGATATGAATTTGCAAAGAAAGTTTTTAAATTCTTCTAATCTACTAAAATGCTTCTCTTCTCCTTCAAAGGTATACCATTGCCTGTTTTAATGAGAACTTTCCTACATAGCTTTCCTAAGAAAACTTTTCTTATGAATCCTAATATTACTATATTTCTTCATATTTACCTTCTTTGCTCCTAAACATTTTAAGGAAGCTATAGGTTTATTGTTTCCTGTGTATGTGCGTGTATGACTGTGCTGTGTTTTCATTGCCTGGATTAACTGCATCTCATGATGATAAAATTTACTTCGAGGTTTTTGTTTAAAATATTCTTACTGTCTGCCACATTTGCTGTTGCACAACGTAATCCTAGTACTCAGATAGATTAAAAACAGAGAATGGTCAATTCCAGGCCAGTCTGGGCGATATAGCAAATTTCAGATATTCATATACACACATTCCTATTACCTGTATTACATCTTAATAGCATTCAAGAACATGGTTTCAATCTCATTTAAATGGTCCCAAGCACAAAGCAGAGTTCAGGGCTCAGAATATATGCCATTAGCTAAATCAGGCATTTATTAACCTCCCTCAGGTCTTGTGGAATTTTTTCACATGGGCTTTTCCTCACAAAAGTGTTTTGAATTTAAATATACCTCAGGTAACCATATGAAAAAAAATATTTGTCTCAGCTAACTTATTGGAGAGACCAAAATGGATCAACTTTCCAGAGTAGCTCAGAGAAATGAATGAGACATTATCCCTACAATAAGTAAAGCAAAAGAGCTGGGGGTATAACTCAAGTGGTAGAATACTTGTCTAGCAAGCACAAGGATGAGTCCAAAGACCAATGTACACACCAAAGAAAGATAAAGGATTACATAACAATAGAGCAGCAACTCACCAAAAGCCAGACTTTCCTGATCTATGTAAACTCCCCCTCAAAATTAAAGTGTTCTTTAAAAAATGGCCCCTTTGGTTAAAGGTCTTGATTGTCTCTGGCAAAATAGAATTCTGTAAGTGAATGCATTTCTGACAGTTGTTAAAGTGTAACTGTTCTTGCAGTGTGCATATATGCCACAGGAAGAATCAGACTTGGATATTTTGTTCTGTAGTCATGTTGTTTGTTCTGTCTAAACTACTTGAGCACTGGGACCCAGACCCTGGAGAATTCTGAGTTTGTTGTCATAAGCTAAAAATAAACTAGAGGAAGATTCCTCTCCTTTACAAAGAATGTAATTTCTTCTATATCTGTAATACATTGATCTTCATGTTATAAACAGAAGTCAACCTTGACTATCAGGAGCTTGTGATTTGAGAAATCACAAGAAACATACTGTAATTTCAATACAATTGCAGTTGTGCATCTCCTATTTGTTTAGAAGCATGCATATCATTTTATTTTATTATGCATTATTTTATATTGAATAGGTTTTTGGGCTTGGCTTATTTCCATCACTTAATCATCTCCCTGCAGGATGTAGATGCACAACCATTTCATATCTACCTCACATGACTCTATATCTGTACTTCCAGTGTGTAAGTCTTCAGGGAAGACAGGGGTGGCAAAGACTGACATTTGAAAAATCCACTTCAGGTTTTGATCATGAAACCTGGGGAAATGCACATGTGCACAGATACTGGAAAACAAAACATGCAAATGTAATTTCCAAGGGTTTGGATATTCCAGTGTCGCTAGATTTGGAAGAGGTAGGAAGATTCATAGACTACATTTATGTACCTATTTCATGTTTATCTTCACAAGTATGAGCTGGTTTTGTCTTCACATGCTTAGTTTAGTCAAGAGAATGAATGTTTGCTTGGAAGTTTTTGTAGAGAAGTGTAACCATCTGTTGGTTACAAAATGCCAAGTGAAGTCAGGGCAGAACTAAATCGTGAAAAATGCCTTTTAATGAGTTAAGGAAAAGATCATTTTAAAGCAAATTGTATAGGAAGAGTAATATTTTGCACCTTTTCCCTATTTAATATTGCTCCAATATGGTATGTGAACAAAGTCTAAAGGATAATGGTAGACAACAATGGAAGAATAGAAGCTAAAAAGAATTCCCCTGTGTGAAAATGAATGTTTGTGTGATGCATTCTACCTTGAAATTAATTATGCACGTCACTATGTTGATATGTCATTCCACACAGTATTCTATTATAATTGTAAATGCCAACTGTCAAAATTTGTTTACCTGGCCATGCAGGCTTTGGTTAAGGAATCTAGGCATATGATACTAATGTCTTTTCATCTTCCCCTGTGAGGTTAAATTATAGCTTTGAATTATTTTATATGAAACTATACACCTAACATTAAATTCATAGATTCAATCACGTTGAGCTAGATCAATGAAGAGCATAATTTTCATTACGTTGCCAATAAAAGAAATGCAGATCTGATCTAGGTAGGTCGTATCATCATCGTGGGTTAAAATACAGAAACATTTCAAGGCTAGTCTTCATAAGTGAAGTTAAAATGTCTTTGTTAGAAAGATGACAAACATTCTGTCTTGGAAGCAATGAGCAACTAGATTGGTTACATAATCTGTCACTTGTACTATCCTAACTGGAATAGTAAGAAACAAAAAAAGATTGATTAATTCATCAGATTGTATTTTATTTTATTTATTTTGCAGGACTGGGTTTAAACTCAGGGTCTGGTGCTCACACAGCTTCTTTGTTCATGTGGCATTTTAACACTTGAAGCCTTCCTACCCCCTTCCTTTATCTCTGCCAATTTCATCGATAGTCTCATGAATTTTTCTTTCTAGCCAGCCTTCAAACCATATTCATCTAGGTCTCAGCATCCTGAATACATAAGATTTCAGGTTGGAGTCATGGGCACCTGGTGCATCTAATACTGTTTTTAATAATGAAGCAAAATGATTTTTTTCAAAAGGGAGAAAGTATTTTATTTGTTCAGGACACAAAGATGATTCCAGTATGCTCATCATCTCTGATAGAAAATGAGGGGATCACACAGTGCAAATGAGAGTGACAAATTCACAAGAGTGATTCAGGAAATGTAAGAACCCAAGTTTTTTGAACATTAGACAAAACTTTAACAGTTAGCATACAATTATTCCTACTTCAAATACTCAACAAATTACGAGTGAGAAAATTATGATGGCGTCATGTTTAAAACTACTTCCACTTAAATTCAACATCACATCATGTAAAATTTATTCCACAAACAGAGCAAGTATATTAGTTTGATAGTGAGATTCACATAAATACTATATAAATGATGTATTCAGGAATAAGACAAAAAGTATGTGAAAACAATAGGGTATCACTTATTTTGTCTTACTTAGTCAATTTTTGCAGAATGTTTTAAAAAGCATAGTTTTAAAACACGTGAACATATATGGACAGGTGATAGACACATAAATAAAGAGATAGATAAAACAAATTTTATGATTTCTTCCAAAGACATGACACTTTATAGATACCATACATAATACTGTACTGAAAAGTGTTAGCTATGTTTGCAAAGAGGTGGAAAATCTTAATAAAATGGATATGCTGCAATGTATGTATGTACTAAACATTTATAATTAGTACTAGAAGGAAATTCTAAAAATAAAAATTTAAATAATTAAAAAATAAATTTATTGAAATATTTGTTAAATATTGACCATATATATAAATGTATACAAACACACACACACCATTTAATACACTATAGTGGAATAATTAATTTATGATATTTTGTTAACTGATAAAATTGATGTGAATCCTTCATTAATACTACAATACACTACTAGTGTTAGAAACTCCATTTCATACATTAAACAGTACATTGTATAATGCTTTAAAATTTATGTGCTTCCAATATATCTTTCAGAAAGCAAGTCTGACATAATTAGTTGTATTGAAAAGTCATCATGTGGAAATCTCCTTACTGTTCTGTTCAGAAGCTTTTATCATGATTGACAAGACTTAAGGGCAATGTGAGTTCTTTCTTCTTTCTTATATTTTATCTCAAACAACTTTGTGGTTAAAATCACAGCATGACCTAAAACTTACTAGAAGACTTCAGCAAATTGAGGTATAGACATAGGTTATCTATGAATTACCATTAAGGAAGTTACCCAACATCACCAAAGAGCAATGTGTGCAGAACTGTCCTGTTTCTGAGATTCAGTCATACTTCTCAGATAAATGACTTCCAACTTGCAACTTTACAGTTTCACAAGACAGACAAGTTTTTCTCATGCCTAGCTTTGGGGTTTGTCATGTGATTCCTTTTTTTCTAATTAAATCTTAATGTGGATGATTAAATCAAGATTTATTTTAGTGGTAAACTCGATTATGAGCTTACTTTAAACAAAAATCAACAACAAAGCCATACAACAAAAAAAATGAAAAGTTTCTTGACTTGTAATTCCAATGAGAAATGTAGAAAGAAAATGACTACAAAGTGCTTTCAGTCAAATTTCCAAATAATTTTTTTTCACAATGGAAAGTCATATTGACACAAATAGCAAGCCACAGTGAAGCATGAATTTATAGTCTTTTGTACTTACTTTTGGAATTATATAGAGAGAAAATATATTACACAATGTCATACATACTTTAATTTCAGTGGATTAGGATTCTACAAGAGAATACTATTTACTCTTATTTGCCTATAAAACTTTCCAAAAAGAAATTATAAAAAGAAATGAACTCATTATCTTACTTATGTAATCTATATGTACGTCACCCTTACAATATTTTTTAAAAGAAAAATCTTTCCAAGCTAAAATGACTCATGTAGAAATAAACTTTAAAAGGTTCAGATATTCAGTGTGTTATAATGAATACCACTTCACAGTGGTATTTTTTGTGAGGAATAGAACCACATGAAAACTATAGTTTAATATTTCATAAAATACAGCATTTCTTTGAACTACATGTTGACTGGGCAATTGTATAGTAAAATGTATTGCAAAAATTTGTTGCAACAATAAAACAACAATAAAATAACAAATTCAATTAGATTTGTCTGTGATTTTATGTCTGAATTTTTAAAAATGTATGTTGCTAATCAACAGAATGAACATATATGAAATGCTTATTGTAGGATGATGATACATTCATGAGGTGCTTTGATTCTGAATGCCAAAACTGTTCATCTAAAAATATAAAGAGTTAATATCTGAAGCACAATGTTTTACAGCATATTAACCAGGTATTGTTTAACTTAGTGATGATCTTATTCATATCTTTGTTCAGAAAGCTACAGACTAATGTAGCATAGGAATCACCCCTCAGTGAAATTTCAGGTACTTTGAAGATCAGCCATGAAATTTTTGAATTAGAGAATCAGCAGAATAAGTATAGTATCAGGAAAATAGCCAAGACAAACAAAGGCAAGCCCATCAGAAAGCCTTTGGCATACTCCTAAGTGAAAGCATTTTTTTTTAATGACAAGGATCAAATGAAAACTTAACAAAACAACTTGCAGGCTGCATATTTTATTAAGGAAGCTAGAGACAAAGAGTTCTGTATAAAATAAAGACCAAACTGGTACAGTTGATGGTGTGCTCATGAACTTATTGAACTTAATCCCATGAGAGAATAAAATCAATATAATTTACATAACTATTACATAATCAATACTATTTCAGGAATATTGTACAACCACTAGCAAAATGGAAAGATGCAGGGAGATCGTAAATGAACTGACCCCAACTGCTCAAAGCTCATGACTGCCAAGCATCTTGTAGTGAGCTAATACATACAGAAAAAGAAATGATTGAAACAGATCATTCTGTCTGAACAATCAAGTTCTTTAACTCAAGCCAGTACTGCAGAGGAACACAAACCAAGAACAGACATTTACACAAATGTTCTTATCTACATTTCAGGAAAGGAAGCAACATACTGTTCATTTCATGGAACAACCAAGCACAACATAAAATAAATCACTGCTTTAACTGATCTTTTAAATAGCATTTAACCAAAATCTTGGGAAAGATCCAGGAACAATGAAAAGCAAACCCTAAGGTCTAATAGAGATAAGTTGCAGTTGCAAGAAAAATTAAACTTGCTACCCTCAGGACATACACAGAAAAATTAGACAAAGAAATGTAGTGAATCTCAAAATCTCCCCAAAGCAGTTTTTCTCTAGAGAAAGTAACAAGACAAAGGGATCCCAAAGGGGCTTATGTGTAATATTTATACTGTTTTTACCTTTATGGGCTACCTTTAGTTTGTTGAAAAAAATAGAGGGTTATTCAAACATACATTTGTTGTCATATTGAGACAGAATGACAGACAGAAAGAGAGAACATTAAAGATGTAGTAGAGTGGAAAGGAAAAAAGGGAAGAGATGATTTTAGAGACAGCTCGACTCTACAGTCTGAGGGATATAGAATGTGGACATTATTACAGGTTTATTTAGACCACTCCATCCTGGGAGGGACAGAAACAAGATTTTCTTTCTCCTTATTTGCCTTTTACTCACAAGTTATTTTTAAAGCACAGCCAGATTTAGTAAATAGTATATGGTTGCATTAACTCTCTGCTTTATGTCATCGTATGAAGGGAAATTTAAAAGCCATGAAGGATATTCATAACGAATATTCATCCCATCACTGATTGAGCCTTATGGATGTCTGAACATGACTAAAATGAGCGAGAAAGGACTTTGAGGTGAATTAGCTTCCCGATGCTCTCTTTCACATCCTTATTTCTGAGGCTGTAGATGATCGGGTTGAGCATGGGAACCAACATGGTATAAAACACAGTGGCCACTTTGACCATAAGCAATGAGCTTCTAGACTTGAGCACACAATAGAGTAAGAGGATGACCCCATGGCAGAAGCAGATGGCCGTCAGGTGGGAGGCACAAGTGGACAAAGCTTTCTTCAGGGCTCCCTTAGATGGAATCCTGCTGACAGTGACAAATATGACAGTGTAGGAAATAATGATAATCAGAAGGCTGCAGGCCTCGTTGAAGGTACAGATGAGCAAGCACACCAGCTGACTGAGGGAGGAATCAGAGCAGGCTGCAGAGAGGATGGCAGAGTACTCACAGCAAAAGTGATTGATGATGCCAGAGCCACAGTAAGACAGCACAAGAAGGAAATATGTGAGTGTTGAGGAACAGATTCCACCCCACACATAACTCCCAGCGACCAAGATCGCACAGAGCTTATGAGACATCGCAACCGTGTAGAGCAGAGGTTTACAGACGGCCACAAATCTATCATAGGCCATCACTGCCAACATAAAAGTCTGTGTAACCACACAGGTACAGCCAAAGAAAAATTGTATTATGCATCCTTTGAAGGACATGGATCTGTCTTCTGATATCAAGAGGTCTAGCAACTTTGGTGCAATGACAGTGGTGTAGCAAAAGTCAATAAAGGATAGATGGCTGAGAAAGAAGTACATGGGTGTGTGCAGTTTGGGATTGATCCTGATGAGCAAAATCAGACCTAGGTTTTCCAGCACACAAGCAGTGTAGATGGTCAAGAACACCAGGAAGAGAGGCACCTGTAAGGTGGGCAATTCTGAGAATCCCAAAAAGACAAAGATGAATCCAGCGCTCTGATTTCTTTCATCCTGCATTTGGCTCCTGTCGAGGAAAAAGAAGTGTGTTTTCTTCTATTACAGGCCAGAGAAGAAAGAGTTTAGATATGCCAGGAAACTAGTAAACTCAACACTATATCAATTAACTTATATTTGATTACAAGTGTGGTTTTAGGAGGAAGAACACATTTGGTTCTGAATGCCACAGTTTAGTGCAAACAGGCCAATGTATACAGCAAATATTAAGAGTTTAAAATCAAACTAAATGGGTTGGTAATCTCCTCTGTCCAGATGAGAAAGTACTAAATTATTTAGATATTCTAGGACTGTAAGATGAGAGCAATAAATATTTTGCTCCAGGCAATAAAACACTGGATGAGTTATCTTGCACAGAGTTAGATATTTTTTTTCTCTTGTGGATAGCATCAAGACCAGATAAAACACTGAATAAGAGTTTTAATTTAAGAAAGGAGCAAATAAAGTACTGCTCAGTACCTCAAGAAAAAAACACACTAGGGGCAACATGAATGTTCAGTTCACTTAATCTGGTATTTTTCTTACTTTTGTCTCAGGCAATTCAACTCCTTTCATGGAGCCATTTAAATTCTAGCATGACCATATTTCTTTTCATAAAACATAAGTGCAAAATCTTATCTTGGCCTAACAGAATGGGCTAGATTTCTTATAAAAATATTTCAGCTTTCCTCACCTGCCAGGGTTCAATAAAACCAATTAAACCCATGACCAAAAAAAAATCTATGCTTCAATGTTTGTTTTATTGAGGTGTTTAAAGTGATTTTATCTCAGAAGGGATGGTAGTATAGTTGTATTTCATTGTTTATATCTGCGCATCTATGTCTTCCTGCATATATCGCTATACTTATACCTTTAAAATGAAAACTCATTGTGTTCAACATTATGAGCATTAAGAGGAACAGTATATTTTTTTAATTTGGGGAAGGGAAGGGACATTGCAGAACGCTTAAATGGGATGCAGGCTGATCCATTGTGATGACGAGATGTACAGGATGCTATATTGAAAGCGAACTTTACGATGTCGGGGGGGGTGGGGGTGGGAGGAGTTGGGGAGGGAAGTGATGGTAGGGGGGAAATAAAGGAAGAGGTAACAATGCTCACTATGAAATGGACTCATTGCTCTACTCATGTAACTGTAACCACTCTGCATAACATTTTGATAATAAAAAAATTTAGGTAGAGGGGAGTGTAGTTGTGGAAGTGGGAGGGAAGGGATGTTAGGGGAAATATAAAGGAGGAGGCAACAGTGCTTGATAAAAAATATACACATTACCTTGCTCATGTAACTGTAACTCCTCTGTACAGTATTTTCACCAAAAAAACATACAAAGTACCGTATAATATAGATAATAGAAATTACACTTTCTTTCACATGCAGGTCAACACTACACATAAGGGAATAATAATAAAAGTAAACTTTCATATTAGTTGCATAGCTTGATGCTAGAAAACAAATGTGATATGTGTTGAGCTTAAAAGCTAACCAAAGAACAGTTATGCTTAGTGCATTTTCACACATGACGCTAGGACTGATTCTGGATTTTTGTTTTGTTTTGTTTACATGGGGCTTGAACTCAGGGCCTGGCCACTATCCCTGAGATCTTTTTGCTCAAGGCTAGCACTTTACATCTTTGAGCCATGGCTCTACTTCTAGTTTTCCTGTGCTTAGTGGAAGATAAGAGTCTCATAGACTTTCCTGCCTGAGCTGGCTTTGAACCATGATCCTGAGATCTCAGCATCTTGAGTAGCTAAGATTACAGGGGTGAGTCACCAGCTTCAGGCATAAGTCATCAGTGTTTGGCCAACTAGAACTAATTTTAACCTGTCCTCTTACAAGCAATACCATTCCAGTGATTTCTCATATCTAAGGGAATTTTACATGATCAAAATCTTTTTGATTCCTTTCAGTTCCACATCCATCTTATACATTCGTCCTAAGCTGGAAGTTATCTGGGGGGTTTGAATGACATAGAGATATTGGATTGCCACATTTTCTACATGAATTGTCTACGATTGATGGAAAAGAAAAGATTTTCTTTAAAAACAGAAACATATTTGTTTAATTTTTTCTGTTAGTTTTTAATTGTATTTTCTTGTAAAGATTCTGTACAGAGAAGTTATAGTTACATCAGTGAGCTAATGAGTACATTTCTTATAGAGTATTATAGTGGCTCTAAAGAGTTCAGGGACAGTGCCCAGGACCATGATTGGCATTTTTGAGAAAATCCAATCTTATTTTTGTAAAATTTTAATATTTTGCATATTTCCCCATTGAATTTGTAGCACTTCACATTGATCTCTGCTATTTCCTTTCCTTTCTTTGACTCAAACTGGTCTAATGTCCTCCTGTCAGACAAGCATAACTCTCATACTGAAGGTGAATTTGTTAAACAATCAATCTCTATGATCAGCCATTACATAGGTTTGTACTGAGTCTTGAAAATGTGAATGACTTAATATTTGGGTCAAGTGCCATGAGTTGAAATTCTGCTAGAATCAAATATCAAACCTCTGATGATCAGATGTTCATGCTCTGTGACTCAATCCTTTAGCTGCTTAATTGTGACCCCATATATATTAAAATATTCATTATTCTTGATGTAACTACTGTTAGTGTTATGATATTGCTATGAATAAAGGGTATCCCAAATAGGATCCCAACCTTAGGAACCCTGGGACTACATACTACATTGTAGTCAATTCAACAAAACAGCCTTTTTATTTCTCCTTTCTGAATTTTCATAGGATTCATAACATATGCAAAATACTACCCAAAACACCTCTTGTTAATTTAGAAATAATGAAACAAGAAACATTTTGGCAGACATATATTAAAAAGCAATGTTTTCCTTGATTAATTCTTACCATTGCTTAGTTTAGGTACCCAATTCCCAAATCATCAGCACATGAACTTGACTGTCTCTTTTCTTGTTTCTTTTCTCCCCTAGCTTCTCCTGGATTCCTTTTCCTCTCAACTTCAGGCTTTGAGGGAAACATTAAGGTAAAAGTTAAATAATTCGAGATGACTTCCCATTCACATTCCTACTCCACAACATATTCCTCTTTCTAAATAACAACTCTTCGGCTGACCTGTCTCTGCAAACGTACTCAAGTTGTCCTTTCAATTTTCCTCTACGGTGACACTCAAATGGTGACAACTTGACAACATGCCTGTAGTTTCAGGCACATACACATTCAATATCTTTGCCTGTTCCCACTATAATGACAATTTTCCCTCAAATTCTAAGCACAGGCACCTTTTCAAAAGAAACAAAATATCTTTAAGTAGTTGTTCAAAGGGATTTCAGTTCAACATGTCTGTTTATGAGTAAAATCCATCGTGATCATCGTCACCCTTTCAACATTCTCCTCCTTCTCTTCTCATCCTATCAATAGATCTATTTTCACACATGTACATTGAATATTATGGCTGTATTCACCCACCCTTTCTCTAGTGTCAAATTCCAGGCAAACTACTTGAAAACTCTGGCATTTAAAGCAGTTAAACTGCTCGGTTAAACTGCTCAGATTTGATTTTGCCTACACATCATTAAAATAAAAATAAAATTATATTAAGTCTATTATATTTCTTCACAGCCTTATACATATTTGAAAATATATATTCCCCTAAAAGTATCCAATCTTATAATTATTCTGAACAATTAATAAACCATTTCAAATAAAACTAACTGGCTGAAACATGTTTTATTGATGGGGGAAGGAATACATAAATGGAAGGAGGGAGAATGAGCAACTACAGTTGTTATATTCAATGTACAGTATGTAAAAATATTCAGGCTATGGCTGACACAGGAAAGATGAGAGAGAATAGAAGGGGCCATATCAATAAAATAAATGATAGTCATAATCTGACTTGTGGAATTGAAACTTCTTTAGACAACTAGTTAAACAATAAATAAAACCTAAAAAGTACAGTCCTCTAAAGGACTGATAAAAATTGAGAATGGTTAATGAGCATTAATTTAGTATTCACTAAGAATATTAAGCCTCATTACAGTATACAAACAGATTCAAAGATTAATACAAGGCAAACTTCTTAACAATGTAGGGAAGAGGTTTTAGTACCTTGTGTTTTTATTCTTAGCTGAAAGACACTGCTACCACAGCTAGTAGATTCACAGAGGTGTTGTTCGCAAAAAAATATTAGATATTTGAATCAGAGTCTTCTGCATCAGAATTATAGAATTATTCACCAGCAAAAAGACAGGTTTAATTTTCAGTGGTTGTGGAAAAATTCAATTAATTATTATGTTATTTCTCAAAACTTGTAGCTATAAAAGCTTGTAATTAAGCCTTGAGAATTTCATTTAACATAGGCCATGAAGGACAATTCTATATTTTTATAATTAAAAGCAGTCATGTTCAGTATAAACACTTTCTTCATCTGAGTCAAACTGAGAGACATAATTTAGGAATCGTATATTAAATTTTCATTGCATGACTTTCGGGAATAAAAGTCCCAGAGAACTTTCACAAGGTGTTTACCATGAGCTACTAACAAGAAAATTTGAAAATCTCTCCTTCCTAATTAAGATTATAATTGGTTAATAACACGGTCACGAGAGAAATTTGAACATGTTTATCCTATATTTGAAAAGTATGATCTGCTTCTCACTAGTACATTGCTGAAATATGAGAAGTTCAAAATTAATAATAGATTGTATCCTGGCTTTTTGTTTAGGATATTTATTTTGCTTTTTTTGTAGATAGGGAAGTACCAAATATCTATTGTCTTGACTTATATTTAAGATTGATTCATATATTTTCCTCATATATTACAACTCATATCTTTAATAGGAAATTGAGAGATGCATTAAGCGAAGAATAATTTTGTGTTTTAACTGAAACTCTGAAAGAGACATAGTCTAAAAATGTATACCAATGCTGGCTGAAGAGCTCAGGAACAGCACCCAGGCCCAGGGATCAGGCCCCACAACTGACAAATACAAACAAACAAACAAAAAACCCTAAAGTATCATTCACTAAAGTCCCAAATGTGATCTATCATTTTATCTATCTATTTTATCTATCTATTTATCTATCTTTATCTCTATATATGCATACACATATATATACACACATATATACACATATATACAAACATACATATATATATATATATATATAACATGCATACTTCAGACTTCTATGAAAAATTATTTGAATTATATCAATTGGGGATGCAGTTTGGAGTGGAGAAACCTCCTGACTGTCTCCTTCACATCCTTGTTCCTCAGGCTGTAGATGAGGGGGTTCACAATGGGGATGAGGATTGTGTAAAGAGCAGTGGCCACTTTCACCAGGAGCCATGAACTTTTGGAGCTGGGCACACAGTAGAGCAAGAGAATGACCCCATGGAAGATGCTGATGGCAGTCAGGTGGGAGGCACAGGTGGAGAAGGCTTTTCTCAGCCCTCCCTTGGAGGGCATCCTCATGATGGTGACAACTATGACCACATAGGAGGCCAGGGTGATCAGGAGGCTGCAGGACTCACTAAATATGGAGATGAATAAGCATGCAATCTGGCTGAAGGAAGGATCAGAACACGATGCAGAGAGGACTGCAGAGTACTCACAGCCAAAGTGATTGATGATGCCAGGTCCACAGTAAGACAGTTGCCAAAGAGAGTAGGTGAGGATGACGGAGCAGAGGCCACCGTACAGATAAGTCCCAGCTATCAGGAGAGCACAGAGCTGGCGGGACATGGCAACTGTGTAGAGCAGAGGGTTACAGACGGCCACGAACCTGTCGTAGGCCATCACTGCCAGCATAAACATTTCTGTAAACACAAATGTGCATCCAAACAAATACTGTATCATACATCCTTCTAAGGTGATAATCCTGTTTTCCACAACTAAGATCTCCAAGAGTTTGGGTGTAAACACACTGGAATAACACATATCCAAAAATGCAAGGTGGGTGAGGAAAAAGTACATGGGCGTATGAAGCTTGGGGTTGATTCTGATGACCACAATGATCCCCAGATTCCCCACCACCGTGACCATGTAGATGGTTAAAAATATAAAGAAGAGGGGTGCCCATAGGTGTGGGTATTCAGAGAAGCCGATCAAGGTGAATGTGGTCACGAAACTCTGGTTTACCAGATCATAGACCATGATCCTCCATGCAACAAAGTAATAAGCAGAAAGAAAAGAAAACTGAGCAGGGGGGTCCGCAAGGGGGCAAAGCAACAACTCAGCAGAATCTCAATAGATACAAATGAAGACAAATCAGGGTCAACTGGAGTGTGTGATTCTTGTGCCTCACTTCATTCTTAGTGGATCACTTCATAGCTTCTGTTTGTGGGCAATTAGCTTCATTGTTCATCGCTGTCATTCCCGTATCTGAAATAAAGTCATAGTAGTATCAATAACATTTTAAGCAAACTATTTGGAAGGAACCTAATACTTGAAATATTCAAATGAGTGAGCCTGAATAAACAATTCTAGAAATAGATGTAAAAACTTAATAAACATTAAATCATCTGAGAAACGGCACAAACTTAACCCTTGTCTATAGTCACCTGCCATTTCCACCCTGAGGTAGAGAGCATCAGCTGTAGCATCACATTCTACTTTACTGTGGAAACAGAGGCCCTAAATGAACATTAGTCTGCTAGCAAAGTGTGTTGAAAAATTCTTACATTTCTTTATCTTTACTTTATATCATCCTTAAATATTGTTCAAAAGGGTTTAAATTCAGTATGCCAATGCATACAAAGCATCTTAATCAATTTCACCCCTTCTGGTGTCAATAAAGATTCTACAATTTCTCTAATTCCCTAAATGCTTAAAGCAGAATTCGCATAACTGATAACTAACTAACCTTTGTGAAAATCTTTAAAGAATGTTCAAAAAAGACATAATAGAGATTTAAATGAAAGAATCCCTGACATTTTTCACTTTCTTTTTTTTTTCTTTTTCACTTTCTTTGAGTTTAGTAATTGCTACTAAATTTCTACTGGGCATTTTTTGAATGAATATTCCTCTTCTCACATCTAGAAAACCCTTTTTCAAATCTTCTCATTGAAAGAATTCAAGGCACTGATTGGCTTCCTTATGGTTCTTGACTGGATAGATACATTTTTCATTCTGAGTGTAAAAGACAAATAAGGATGTTGATTTTATTGTTCCAAAGAAGAGAGAATATTTTTCTAAATAGCTTTACACTTTTGCCTAAGGATTTTTTCTATCATTTTTTCTATTATTTTGCACAATCTTCTATAATTTTTTCTATACTTTTTTATCTGTCTCATTGGCTATGTAATAGTCTTGATATAACATTAGCTATCTTGAGAAAATAGAAATACTAAATCATGCCGTCTATTACAGAACAATCTCTCAAGTCAAGTAAGGATGTTACTTGCCTTGTATCAACTAATTTAGGATCTGTAGTTAATCTGTGAGCTGAGTTTGCTCCATTTTTTTCCTGTGCCAAAATTTTTGGAGGGATTAATGACCAACCAAAAACTTCATATTTATTAATTTGGAATTTGGTGTCAAAACTAGATATTGCACATTTATTATTACATTTTATGCCTAACTTCATTCTTCTGTAACCCGCCACTGCAATTGTGCATCCTCTTATCCAGATTAATTGGATGGCATACTGCTTGGATTGAGTTAATTAATTGGATTAATTAAGTAAGCATATTAATCAGTTGGGTGAGACCCTGACTCAGTAGCTTGCCTTTCAACTCAGCACTCTGTCTAGAACCCATCCCTAAAATTCCCGTTTCTCCCTAAAATTTCTGATTACAACTGGGGCAATTTGTTAAACATTTCTCAAATTTTCTTTCTTCTCAACTCTAAAAGAATAATTGCTGCATATGACAAAATAGAATAGGAGCTGGTTGAGACAGTAGCACCTGAAATCCAGGCACTAAGTAGGCTGAGGCAGCAAGGTTATGATTTCAAGACCACCAGGAGCTACATTCCCAGATCCTGTCTCAAAAACCACTATGCACACTCTTCACAACACTATACACATTGTGATAAGTCGGTGCTGCTAATTTTGTGAAAGTTATCCAGTATGAATTCTCAAACTTCCATTAATTTCTGCCTTTAATAATGCTATTGGCTATTAATTATCCTTTTCCTATTGATTTTCTATTCTTGTCCTTGGCCATTATTAAAGGAGCAAGAACTAATAAAAAAACAGAAAAGTATGAAAATTTTCCTCACACTGTTCCTTGCTGGTGTGTAAATCTATGAACCAGCAATTATTGAGACTTGAAGGCAATACTTTAAGTGGTTTTCATAGCATTTCGTTAAGAGATTAAATTGAAACTGTTCTACATGAATTTCTATCAAATCTCCCAGGAAGTGCATAAAAATGTCATTTGGAATTTGTGGTCAAAATTAGATATCATACATTCATTATTACATGTTATGCCTAACTTCATGCTTCTGTAACTCGCCACTGCAAATGTACATCCTCTCATCCAGATTAATTGGATGGCACACTGCTTGGATTACTTGAGTTAATTAATTGGTTTAATGAAATAATCACATTAATCAGCTGGATGGGACCCTGGCTTAGTTATATTAGTGTGGGAGGTTGGGGAGGGAAGGGATAGTAGGACAACAACCAGGGAAAGGGTAATAATGATCGACAAGTAATGTA
>NW_012267515.1:0-1076 GCF_000151885.1 Dipodomys ordii
AAAAAAAACATTTAAATACATATCTAAGGGTTCATTTTCCTAACATCACACTTATCTGACCTAAAATTATATTAAGTGAAGAAAGCCAAGCGCAAAGAAACCTAGGTCCCATGGTTTCCATTATTTGCAACATCTAGCATATGTATGAGTCAAGCAGAAAAGGTCAGCACAATCCCTTTGTGACTCCACATATCCATAGTGATATCACTAAACCACTGTGAAATGATAATCCTCTCATACTCAATTCAGGCATGAAATGTGGTACCCGAATCCAGTGTGACATCTACATCATGGTGACATCACCCTGATAGATATTATGAGCATTTTGTCACATTCTGGCAACACACACCTGTTAGGACTTCACTTTTGTGACAATGCATGCCTTTTGAGACATCACAGTCCCTTTGTGAGCTCATATACTCATTGTGAGTTAATGACGATTGAGATCATATGTCACATTTTGATATCACAAACCCATTGTAACATCAATCACCTCTTGTAAACTCGTCACTAGTGTGGCATCACCAATTGTGATATCAAAACATTATTAAGTCATTATATTGCAACATCACATTGCCATTGTTATATCACTGTTCCATTGTGTTTTCAAAAACCTAGTATGTCTACATAGCATTTTAGAAAATCCATGGCCTTTTTTACTTGTCTTCTTCTGTGAACTCATATCCTCATCGTGATATAGTAGCAACTAAAATTGGTCATGTGATTATGAGATGTGACTTCACAAATCTATTTGATTTCATCACCAATGTGACATCACAAACCCATTGTGAGCTTTCATTGCCATTTGACATCACTATCACATTGGGACATCCCAAACCTATTAGGACCTCAGCACCTTTGAAAAAACACATGGACTTTCTGACACCACAGCCCCATTGTGTAACTATACCCTCATTATGAACTGGCAATTGATATCAAACATGCCATTTGTGACATCACCAGTGTGACCTAACATTGTCATTATGACAGCATCAACTACTTTTGACATCACCGAACTACAATGACAAGATAACATTATGAGATCACGTTGTCATTGTGATGTTATAGACAGATTG
>NW_012267515.1:2256-3801 GCF_000151885.1 Dipodomys ordii
TTCTCTTTAGGCCTCTCCACTCTCCACAGGCCCCAGTGACCACATGCCAACCTTCTGCTCTCCCTCAAGTTCCCCTCTTCTCAGGTTTTTCCCTTCCTGCTGTCTCACCACTTTCTTTCATCCGG
Organism: Dipodomys ordii; assembly: GCF_000151885.1. Lineage (NCBI taxonomy): Eukaryota > Metazoa > Chordata > Mammalia > Rodentia > Heteromyidae > Dipodomys > Dipodomys ordii. The sequence continues at coordinate 2,382 of NW_012267515.1, forward strand.
GTAGCTCCCATTTTTATCTTCCCTCCCAATGCTCTGAAAATGCAACCTATATATACGTTGTATACCTCCTCACTCCAACGGGTATCCTGCCTAACAGTTTTCAACCATCACTTCCCAAACTGCCCAATGCTCAATCACTTCTTGACAGCTCACTATGTGAGGCTTGACACCTCCACCTTTGGCGGCATTCCCAACTCTCTCTGGTAGGCCAGGCCAAGAATTTACAATGATTATTGGCTCTCACAGATAATTCTGGCCCCACTGGTTATTACATTATCCTCATAGTTAATTAGAAGAAATTGAAATTGTATACATCACTGTTATATTACAAACTTGATGAGACATCACTAACTCATTATGACTTCATCACTGTGGTGACATCACAAATCCATTGTGATATCATATTGCCATTGTGCCACCATGATCACATTGTGACATCCCAAACCAATTATGACTTCTGAAGCTTTGAAAGAAAGCATGGCCTTTGTGACATCACAGGCCTTTGTGTACCCATATCCTCATTTTGAACTAATGACAATTAAGATCAGACATGCCATTTTAACATCGCAAAAACTTTGTGACATCATTACCAGTGTAACATCACATTGTCATTATGACAACGTCAGCCCACAGTTACATCATAAAACAAAAATGACATCATACTATTATGACATCACATTGTCATTGTGATGTCACAGATACATTGGAATGCCTATTCTTTGATTTTTTTTCTATTTCAAATGTGGCAGGTGGGTATACATTAGAAATACATTGTGACCACATAACCATTATGACATCACAATACCTTGATGACACCTATTGCCATTATGATATCACTAACCCACTGTGACATCACAAAACTGTCCCATCCACATAATTTTGACATGCTGCCAGTGTGATATCTTTGGCCTCTCTGAGTTCATACATTGTTTAACTCATAATACTTCAGGTATAACGTAATATCAGAAATCCACTGGGACATAATGACCACTGTGTCATCACACTGCCAGATGTCATGACCACTGAGAAACATTGTGACATCACAAACCTGTTAAGACTCATTACACTTGTGCCAACATATGCCTTTGGATACATCATTATCTCTGTGAACTTAAATAATTGTCAATTAGAGATCTGGCATGAGATTGTAACATCACCATCCCATTGTGAAATCACAAACCTATGTGATCTCATCACCTGTATGGATCACCAATTATTTGTGACTTCAAAACAATGCTATCTCATGTAATGGTAACATTACATTGCCAATGGGATATCTCTGTCCCATTGCATTTTCACCAACCTATTATGTCCTCATAATGTTTTACAAAATTCATGGCCTTTCTGACTTCTACCCAAGCCCAGAGTTCAAGGCTCACGACTGACCTAAAAAAAGAAAAAAAAGTATGTATATATATAT
>NW_012267515.1:3851-5960 GCF_000151885.1 Dipodomys ordii
ATTTTTATCTTCCCTCCCAATGCTCTGAAAATGCAACCTATATATACGTTGTATACCTCCTCACTCCAACGGGTATCCTGCCTAACAGTTTTCAACCATCACTTCCCAAACTGCCCAATGCTCAATCACTTCTTGACAGCTCACTATGTGAGGCTTGACACCTCCACCTTTGGCGGCATTCCCAACTCTCTCTGGTAGGCCAGGCCAAGAATTTACAATGATTATTGGCTCTCACAGATAATTCTGGCCCCACTGGTTATTACAGTATCCTCATAGTTAATTAGAAGAAATTGAAATTGTATACATCACTGTTATATTACAAACTTGATGAGACATCACTAACTCATTATGACTTCATCACTGTGGTGACATCACAAATCCATTGTGATATCATATTGCCATTGTGCCACCATGATCACATTGTGACATCACAAACCAATTATGACTTCTGAAGCTTTGAAAGAAAGCATGGCCTTTGTGACATCACAGGCCTTTGTGTACCCATATCCTCATTTTGAACTAATGACAATTAAGATCAGACATGCCATTTTAACATCGCAAAACCTTTGTGACATCATTACCAGTGTAACATCACATTGTCATTATGACAACATCAGCCCACAGTTACATCATAAAACAAAAATGACATCATACTATTGTGACATCACATTGTCATTGTGATGTCACAGATACATTGGAATGCCTATTCTTTGATTTTTTTTCTATTTCAAATATGGCAGGTGGGTATATATTAGAAATACATTGTGACCACATAACCATTATGACATCACAATACCTTGATGACACCTATTGCCATTATGATATCACTAACCCACTGTGACATCACAAAACTGTCCCATCCACATAATTTTGACATGCTGCCAGTGTGATATCTTTGTCCTCTCTGTGTTCATACATTGTTTAACTCATAATACCTCAGGTATAACGTAATATCAGAAATCCACTGGGACATAATGACCACTGTGTCATCACATTGCCAGATGTCATGACCACTGAGAAACATTGTGACATCACAAACCTGTTAAGACTCATTACAGTTGTGCCAACATATGCCTTTGGATACATCATTATCCCTGTGAACTTAAATAATTGTCAATTAGAGATCTGGCATGAGATTGTAACATCACCATCCCATTGTGAAATCACAAACCTATGTGACCTCATCACTTGTATGGCATCACCAACTATTTGTGACTTCAAAACAATACTATCTCATGTAATGGTAACATTACATTGCCAATGGTATATCTCTGTCCCATTGCATTTTCACCAACCTATTATGTCCTCATAATGTTTTACAAAATTCATGGCCTTTCTGACTTCTACCCAAGCCCAGAGTTCAAGGCTCACGACTGACCTAAAAAAAGAAAAAAAAGTATGTATATATATATGTGTGTGTGTGTGTGTGTGTGTATGTGTGTGTGTGTGTGTGTGTATACATATATATATATATATATATATACACACACTCATATACATATACATACACACAGTATATATATGATGGGATGAATTAAATATAAATGAATATTTATAACACAAATTTAAATATAACTAAATATATATTTAATCTATATACATATATTTACATATGTAAGATCTTATTATATCTGTATGTTTATAAATATACTTGTAATTAATATCCAAAGAGTACATCTGAAGATTTTGGGGAAAATGTAGAGTTTCTAAAGGCTTAGTACTGACCCATCATACTTTCAAGCAATTTTTTTCACTTATTACAATGTATGGAGTACTAACATTGAATAATTATGAAACAGAGTAACAGATTTTGGATTAGAAACATCTACTTTCTCGGTATGAAACCTACCAAAATGTGATCTTGAAATCCACAAACTGCACATATACATCAAATTAGCAACTTACTTTATCTCATATAAATTCACTTTCCTTAGATTAATCTACATATAAAAACATGCAAGCATTTTCATGCTTACATACACCCCCATACTGACATGACATACTAAATGTGACACTCTAATAAATAATAATATAGATACTGAAAAAGAACATTTTGCAAATGTAATTAAATTTTATTTTTTAGATATAATGCATTATTGAAATACTTAT
>NW_012267515.1:7480-9205 GCF_000151885.1 Dipodomys ordii
CAAATCCGTAATAATGTTACAGTTGTATCCTGCTACTTTGCCAAAGTTTCAAATCACCTCGAGTAACTTGGGTCTTTTTTGGATCTAACTAAGTAGGTATGCAATTTTGCCAGTAATAGAAAGATATTGACCAACATTTATTAAAACAGTATTTTCCAGAAACTACCCCTATTCTCTCTTTTCATAATATTTTTTATTTCATTTATATCATATGTTGATGTTTTCCTTTTGATAACCCAAATTAAATCTTGTACAGTGTAATTTGGAGTGGTTTAAAATTATGTATACTCAGGTACACTGCTAGGATTCTATTATTTGCATAATTTGTTCCTGTAAAATCAGTAGGATTTAGTTCTCAATATGGATACTATTGGACTTATTCATTGCATTTCTGAATTTTTTAAGTATGTCATGACTTTGTGATTTAGTATGTCATAATTTTTGTGATTTAATACTGTAATATTTTTTATTTTAAATATGTGCAGATCTTACTTCACATACAGTTACCTTTATTTTAAACAATTTGATCCATTCAAAGGATTTGCTATATTAGGTTCATCCAGATGAATTTAATTACAAATTAACACAACCTTATTTGTGAAAGACAGTTATCCTTATATCTCTGCTCAATTTAACATGTATTTGAGGTTTTTGTACTTTAAAAAAAACTGAGCATAACATGTTTTAGTTCCTGGGGGAGTTCCAAATTCTTGGTTGTTTTTCCAGCTGTGGTGACTTAAACATATGTGTACATTTATTTTTATTGCTTTGTGTCTATATTTTGTTTCATAAAACAGAAAGTAGAAAAAGCATCAGTGATTTAGTAATTTTCCACATAGAATTCTAAGAGAGACACTTGAAGTTTTGTGACAACTGGGACCCAGGAGTTCTTGTTATTTTAAAAGGTAGCAGAAAAATAGAGACATTGTTTGATGTGCTTGAATTCTGCCTCCTCTTGCCATACTATTTCCAATGGTAATAATTTTGTCTGTATTCACTTAGAAATTTTTGTTTAATTGGGACACACTACACATTCATATTTGATTTTAACTCTAAAATATTCTTTCCTTTGTTTAAGAGCACAGATGTGAATTTATAATGCTAAAAAAGCATCTACTAATTTATATGAAATTGTCCGAAATACTTTCACTTTACACTATATGCAATATAGAATGTAATAATAATACTGTGAGATAGTATGTAATAATTGACTTTGGGGAAAGTCGATTAAAGTGGATTTTTGTGAGATACTGAGTAATAGTAAAAATTATACTTGATACTATTAAAAATAATCTGATATATCTAACAATAACTTATAGTTATGAACTAATGCTGAAAAAATAAGATTGTTTTTTGGAAAAAGCCAGAAGTTTAAATAAGCTTGCTTTTTAAAAATTGACTAGGTATTGTATGGAAGATGGCGGAGGAGAAGCTGGAGTCTAAAGAAGCTCTCTCATAGAAAGCAGTTTTAGAGTTCCAGTGAACAGTCCTAAGTCAGAGAATCACACCAAGTGTGCCATCACAGGACAGAGAGCTAGGCCAGAGAGGGAAAATCCAAGCATGGAGACACATCTGAGCTCTTGTTGCAGGCAGCTGTGGCAAAGGTGGCAATCGCAGGAGCCATACCTGAGCCACAGACAGTCTGGGATGAAGGAGCCAGACACAGCAGGCAAGCAGATTCTACTCAACACCAGCAAGAACCAACAAGGAGCGGACATCTTCATC
>NW_012267515.1:10835-12030 GCF_000151885.1 Dipodomys ordii
TTTCGTTCTTCTTTATGTGACTTAATTCTTCTCCTGAACATCCTCAGATAAACCCATAGTTGACTATTAGATCCTATCTCCCATTGTGTACACACATAATCAAACAAACTTATTACTCAATTCAAAACCTCTGAGACTTAAATTCCTTAATAGCAGTACTAACTCTTTATACCTATATAATATTTTAAGCATTTTTATTTTTAAGGTTTTCACATCTGCTTTATATCCCTCCCTTTCTCTCAATATATTCACGTTCTTCTCTGAATAGATTGTTTTTGCTTCAACATAATATGATTTCTTTTTACTTTTCTATTTTTTCTGGTCTCTTTTCTTTTCCCTTTCCCTTTCTTCTTTCTCTCTCTCTCTATATTTTCATTCTACCTAACCTATTTCTTGTTTTGTGATAAGGACTTAGTTACCTCTCCCTGTGCCTCCCCACATCAATCTATTCCTATTTTTTACCCACATCTCTCCCTAAGCCTAATAATTTCTGGTCTCCCAAATTCTTATTTGAGGTTCATAGCCCATTAATATATAGTTGTTTGATGATGAATAGATGTATCTGTTGAACTAGATTGTATCTGTAGACTATTGACTGTGCAAATTCAGACTTTGGCTGATGCTTGCCTTAAGAGAGTGTTCTAGTACAAAACTGGTGCTATTTTCATCTCAAATGGGCAGAGTAAGCCAGAAAAACACAAGAAAAGTGGCAAATCCGGGTATCTCAACCTTGAAAATCAAGGGTCAGAACACATAATGAATAATCCAGAGGGGAGTTCCCAAAGAGCTCTACAAACCTTGCTGGCAAACATGATAAATGAAAAGATTGAAAGCATACAAAGTACTCTGTATGAGCATGATAGGGAGAGAGAGGAGGCAATCCAAAAGTTTATACAGGTATATCATAAGCGTGAGGAAGTTACTCAAAAACTGATACAGGATTTGCATGAGCAGCTTGAGCATAATCAAAGAGAAAGGCAGGAATGGCGTGAGCAGGCTGAGAACACTCAAAGAGAACTACAGGAATCCCACAAATGGGAGGAAGTTTATCAAAGAGTAATACAGGAATTGAGAGAGCAGGAAGAGTATACACAAAGATCACTAAAGGCATTCATGGAATCCATTAACAAAGAGCTGCAGGAAGTAAGGGAGACCACAAAGGGAATTCTGAATGGAACCCAACAGAAGGAATGGG
>NW_012267515.1:12080-12389 GCF_000151885.1 Dipodomys ordii
TGTTTCATAAAACAGAAAGTAGAAAAAGCATCAGTGATTTAGTAATTTTCCACATAGAATTCTAAGAGAGACACTTGAAGTTTTGTGACAACTGGAACCCAGGAGTTCTTGTTATTTTAAAGGGTAGCAGAAAAATAGAGACATTGTTTGATGTGCTTGAATTCTGCCTGCTCTTGCCATACTATTTCCAATGGTAATAATTTTGTCTGTATTAACTTAGAAATTTTTGTTTAATTGGGACACACTACACATTCATATTTGATTTTAACTCTAAAATATTCTTTCCTTTGTTTAAGAGCACAGATGTGA
>NW_012267515.1:16173-18248 GCF_000151885.1 Dipodomys ordii
AACTCTCCTTCATAACTGAAGGCCAAATAAAAACCTTCCATAGCAAAGAAAAATTGAAACAATATATCTCCACTAAACCAGCCCTAGAAAAGATTCTGAAAGATAAGCTACTTATAGAAACCCAGCAAGACCACAATAAAGGCCAAGAAACTGCACCCAAACTGAGAATCCAAGAACCATAGGAAGAACCCAGTTTTCACAGCCCCCAAGAAGGTGATAACAGGGCAGGAACTCCCAAATACCTCTCAGTCCTATTTCTTAATTTTAACAGACTGAATTCTCCAATTAAGCAACATAGACTGTCTAGGTAGATTAAAAAGCAAGATCCTTCTATCTGCTGCCTTCAGGAGTCACATCTTGCCCATAAACACAAACACATTTTCAATGTTAATGGCTGGATCAAAATCTACCAAGCAAACGGCCCCAATAAACAGGAGGGAGTTGCAATCCTAATATCAGATAAAATAGACTTCAAATTAAAATTTGTGAGAAGAGATAAAGAAGGTCGCTACATACTAATTAAGGGATCTCTCCTTCAGGAGCATATTACAATTCTAAATATCTATTCGCCAAACAATGGAGCACCCAAATTTATCCAAGCAACACTACTTTCCCTCAAATCCCATATAGATCCAAAGACATTAATTGTTGGGGATTTTAACACACCACTCTCCCCACTAGATAGATCAACTCGGCAAAAACTCAACAGAGAATATACAGATCTAAGCAGCTGCATAGATCAACTAGACTTAACAGACATCTACCGAACTTTTCACCAAGCAGCATCAGAATACAGGATTTTCTCAGCAGCACATGGAAAATTTTCTAAAATAGAGCACATTATAGGCCACAAAGCACAATTGTCTAAATTCAGAAACATTGAATTTATACCTTCCATTCTCTATGACCACAAGGGAATAAAATTAGAACTCAACCCCAAAAGCCACCAAAGAAACTCCAGTATCATATACAGCCTAAACAACACACTGCTAAATCACAAGTGGGTCATGGAAGAGATTAGAAAGGAAATTCAAATGTTCATGCTATTCAACAAAAATGAACACACAAATTACCAGCTCCTCTGGGACTCAGCAAAGGCAGTACTCAGAGGCAAGTTTATAGCTCTGAGCTCCTACATCAACAAATTGGAGAGATCTGAAACAAACTATTTAATGAGACATCTGAACCTCCTTGAAAACGAGCAGCAAGATAAAACCTAATCCAGTAGATGGAAAGAAATAATTAAAATTACATGAATTAGAATCCAAAAAAACTATAGAAAGAATGAACAAAACAAAGAGTTGGTTCTTTGAAAAAATTAACAATATTGACAGACCCTTAGCAAATTTTATCAGAAAAAGAAGAGAACACACCCAAACAAATAAACTCAGAGATGAGGATGGAAACATCACCACGGAAACAACCAAGATTCAGAACATTATAAGGGAATACTTCTCTAAATTTTATGCTAATAAGTTTGAGTACTTCAAAGAAATGAACATTTTCCAAGCAAATATTGACATGCCAAAACTAAACCAATATGAGTTAAACCAGCTTAGCAGGCCCATATCAAGAATTGAAATCGAAACAGCAATAAGAGCCCTGCCAACTAAAAAAAGTCAAGGACCAGATGGTTTTTCCAGCGGAATTTTACAAGGCCTTCAAAGCAGAGATCACACCAATACGCTACCATCTCTTCAATGAAATTGAAAGAGAGAGTTCACTACCAAACACATTGTATGAAGCCATCATAACCCTCATCCCAAAACCAGGCAGAGACTCATCAAAGAAAGAGAACTATAGACCCATTTCTTTGATGAACATTGATGCAAAACTTCTCAACAAAATTTTGGCCAATCAACTTCAACAATTCATCCTAAAAATCATACACCACGATAAAACAGGATACATTTTAGGGATGCAAAACTGTTGCAATATACGCAAATCAATTAATATTATTCATCACATCCACAGGAGCAAGAATAAGAAACACATGGTTATCTCAATAGATGCAGAAAAAGCATTCGACAAGATCCAACACCCCTTATGATGAAGATTTTGGAAAAATTAGGAAT
>NW_012267515.1:23263-23675 GCF_000151885.1 Dipodomys ordii
GTGAAGATGTTGCCATTTGATTTTAGTATGTCCCCAGCAAGACCTATGTTTGAAAGAAAAATGACTTTCCTTTTCCTCCCAGATTGTGGAGAATATCTGAGTAGTTCTTCTGGAGATTAAGTTCTTTAGACTGAATCTTATGAGTACATAGAATCTCATCTTCCTTCTTCTATATGTTAATCATTCTCGGTTGAAAACATTTCTCTTTGACATACTCCCCACCTTAACATTGTCTTGTCACAGACCCCAAAAGCAGTAAAACAAACTGAACATATACTGAAACCTTCAAACTTTTAAATCTGAGTAAGCATTTCTGCTTAATATATGAACAATATCACTTAATATGGAAGGTTATAAAGCTAACACAGAAGTCTAGTCTTTCTAACAATGTAGAGTATATATAAATGTGCTT
>NW_012267515.1:23725-25277 GCF_000151885.1 Dipodomys ordii
AACAATGTAGAGTATATATAAATGTGCTTTATTATAAAATATCTAACTCCATGTTGTATTTTGTGTTTTTGTTTCTGTTGATCCTAGGGCTTAAACTTAGGGCTGAGATGGTGCTTTTGTGGTCACGGCCAGTGATCTACATATAATTTGAACTGCAAATCCATTTGCCCGGTTGGTTAATTGGAGATAAGAATCTAATCCTCTTTCCTATTCTTGCTGGCTATAAATTGTAATCTTCAGATCTCAATCTCTTGAATAGCTAAGATTCAACCTTGAACCACCAGTGCTAGCCATGTTGCATATTGTGTGTAATTCTAATTCTCAGCATTGTATATATGTTCCTATTACAATGTAAAATAAACTTAAAATATACTAAGGATAAATATATAATGAAGGAATAATTTTTATTCATTAAAAATGTATACAAAATCTATGATAAACTATTGATATTTTACTATACCTTTCCTGCAATCAATTTCATATATTTTAACAATTGTCAGGCCAAGTTTCTCTATATTCTACTGGAGATTTACTATTTCATGCATGCATGTAAATTTATGTGTATACGTAGCTATCTATATATCTTCCAGACTTGTTACTCAGCTTTGTTTTGTTGTTCAGCATTTGAACCCAGTCGGCTCATTCTCTGACAATAACTGTCCTCATTCTCATCAATCCTTATTTACCACACCATCAGACTTTTAAATCAGCCTTATTTCCTGGAGAAGGTCACCAATCATTCCAACCTACAGGGTTTTAATAAAGCAAGTTTTAAGAAAGGAAGTTAACATGAAGTGACAACTACAGAATTTCCACAGAGACCTAGTAGGTTATTAAAATTTTATCTGACGTCTTTCACATTTCTGCTTTCCTTCTCTTGTCATACTTAAGAAAGCATTGACTAACACTTTAAATATATTGCATTTATAACTTAAGGATCAGTGTTTTTTTCTAACCTGAAGCTTTCTTTTCCATTATTTTTAACATAAACTTCTGGGAGATTTTTTTGGATTGCTATGGGATTCCATCCAAAACAAAGCCATGTATATCAAGTAAGCCAATGTTTGCAATACAGAGTACTAAACAAAAGAGGGAGAAAATTATGGTTATATTAATCACAAATATAGGCAATATCAAGATATTTTCAAATTGTATACTTTAACTGGATAAAGAGCCTCACACCTGTAATCTTATCTACTTCGGAAAGAGAGATTAGAGAATTCCAGTTACAGGCAAGCACAGACACAAAAATAAATTTCAGAAACTCTAACCATTTGCTGGGTGCAATATTTTTTGCTTGTGTTAGGGGGACCACAGTCCAATCAGGCCCAGGTGTACTGATACTTCCTCAAAATAAGCAATCCAATTACAATCTGAAAGTATGGCAGTAGTAAATATGCCCTTTCACAAGTATAGGGTTTTAGGTTCAATCCTCCAGTACAGCTAGGAATTTAAGTGTGTACCAGGTAAGAATGTGGCATGTCTAAGGTCAAGACTTCATACTGGTGTTACAAGCCCTAATAAAAACCTTTACCTCTTTTGCTAATTTTAA
>NW_012267515.1:28363-28800 GCF_000151885.1 Dipodomys ordii
TGGCATCACCAACTAATTGTGAGATCAAAACCTTTTGTGATGTAACAATGTGACATGATGATCATGGCATCTGTCAGTGTGATGTCACAATGGTTATGATGTCACAGTGGATTCCTGGTATCTCATGTCATACATGAAATATAAGGTTGAAAACAAATTATGAGGGCAAAAATGTCTAAGATATCACAATGTAAGCATGTCACAAAAATTATGAGGACAAGAGAGGTTTGTGATGTCACATTGTGTTAGTGATATCACAATGGCACTGTGATGGCACAAAGTGATTAGGATGTCAATTTTTTTTGTCAGTTGTGGGGCTTGAACTCTGGGCTTGGGCGCTGTCCCTCAGCTCTTCAGCTCAAGGCTAGCGCTCTACCACTTGAGCTACAGTGCCACCAGTTTTTTGAGTGGTTTATTGGAGATAAGAGTTCCTCAAA
>NW_012267515.1:33183-34695 GCF_000151885.1 Dipodomys ordii
CCAATATGTGCCAGTCAAAACCCACCAAGAGATTAAAAGCACATAGGAAAGCACACTGGAGAAAACAGAGAAAATTATTTGATGTGAAGCAAAGATTTGAAGATATAAATCAGGAACTTGTGAGAATCAAAAATGAGAAGAAAATCCTCAAAAAGAACCTAGAAAAACTCAGAATCAAATGAAATTCAAGTACAGTATCCTCGATGAGCATGAGGCCAATTAGGGGATCACAGATCAGAGGCTGACAGAAGCACAGGACACCAATGCTGCTATCCTGGCTAAACACAAATGAGGCCAAGAAGAGAGTCTGATGCTGCATTAAGAAACCATGGCCATGAAAAAGGAGTATTAGGCTGAAGTACCTGTCGATTATAAGCTTTGAAGAGTGTCACCAGAAATTCAAAGCATTAGAGAAAGAAGGAATGAGTAGTTAGCAGAGAAGACTGGGAAGTGCTGTGTCATAGAAGATGAGGCCAAGAAAAGTAAGCAGGAAAATATCAGGCTCAAGAAAGAGATTGTTACTCTTCAGAAAGAGTTAAATGACCACATGCTCTGATAGGGAATGCTGGGGAAAGGGAAAGAGCATTAGGAAGAAAAACAGAAGAGCTAAACAAACAGTAGAAATACCTGTCACAAAAATACACTGAAGTGGAAAACTAGAAAGAGAAACTACTAGAGTAAAAGCCCCAAAAGACTGCTGAGATCTTCACCATAAATGTAATGCAGAAGCATCGTGTTCCAATGGAACAGGTGGAGGTGGGAAAAAATTCCTTGCAATAGCACCTTTGTGAACTTAAGGGAGGAGCTGAATAGCAAGCAAAGTTGTTGTGAGAAGGAGCAGCAGTTGTCCAGTCAACGGAACTCTCCTGTGACCCTGCCAAAACAGTTACAGGTTAATCAGCACATTGAAAAGGAGAGTGTGATCTTGAAAGAAAGTTTGAGGAGGAGAATAAAATGGAAGAAGTCTCCAAGGTTCAGAGTACTTTACAGGTGTTAAAAGAAACTAGAGACCCTAAATACAGGAAAACATGTGAGGTGATCAGGTAGCTTGGGAGATCACTGTATAAAACCAGTTGGGTCTCTAGAGCTACTAGCTGTTAAAATTAAAGGAAGAAGCAAAAACAGTTGTAATAAGTGTGCAATTGTTGACACTGAACATGTGAAAAATGCATACAGACTTAAGCTTTCTGTCAGTTTACATATAGATATTTGCAACTTGGTAAATTTCCAGAGGCCACTACCTAAAATTGTTCTGAAAACCAGTGGGGCCTTAGCCTGACCTGACAATACTTTGTAAGGTGTGTAGGTAATTTCCAATCGGTAAATGCTGAAAAGCTGGAACCTATGGAAAGAATTCATATGTGAGGTACCTCAGATGGTGAATTTGGGAAAGTGGACTTCACAGAGGTAAAGCCTGGAAAGTATGGGTATTGGTATCTATTAGTAATAGTGGACACTTTTTCAGGCTGAGCTGAGGCATGTAATAATTCCTTGATTTGGCTTACCCTTAGC
>NW_012267515.1:36735-37083 GCF_000151885.1 Dipodomys ordii
ACCTGCTTCTCCACCCTGTAAGGTTGGGGCAGCATTTCGGTAAATAAACTTCTTTGCCTGCCTTAATAGTGTGTAGTATTCTCCTCATAGGCTACCGAATGAAACCTACCTATTTAATGTTCCTTACATATGATGCTGTAACTCAGATGGGGTTATTGAGTTGGAAATGTTAGAATTTCCTAACCACTCTGTGAACTAAACTGCCTTGAGACACCACGCGAGACTTTTCACCAATACCATTGCTGAACTTCACATCCACGTCCACACCACTTCTCTTCTCTGGTGAGTGAAACTACTCTCTATGGCTCTCTGTTGCTCAATCTCTGTTCAGATGTGGCACCATGCTAG
>NW_012267515.1:38748-42600 GCF_000151885.1 Dipodomys ordii
CCACCTGGCCAACTTCTTCCTTTCCCTAGCCTAGATAAGTTCTGGCCCAGAGTTGGGTCACCCCTTTTCTTTTAAGCCATGCTTCTCCACCATACATGGTGTGGGCAGCAGTTCAGTAAATAAACTTTTTTTCTGCCTGAAAAATAAGAAATACAAATTGCCCAAACAGAACCAAGAAGAAAGAAATCAATTAAACATGCTAATTACCTACAATGAGATAGTAAAAGTAACCAGAACTCTTCAAACAAGAAAAGCCCAGGACCTGATGGATTCACTACAGAATTCTATAAGACCTCAAGCTCTTCAGGGAAATAGAAACAGAGGGTGTAATCCAAACTCATTCTATGAAGCCAATATCACATTCATCTCCAAACCAAGCAAAGACCCAAAAAAAAAAGAACTACACACCAATCTGTTTGATTAAGACAGATACAAAGCTCCTCAATAAAATTGCAGCCAACAGAATCCAGAAACATTTCAAAAAAAATCACACATTATGACCAAGTGGGTTTCATTCCAGAGATGCAGGGATGGTTTAACATATGTAAGTCAATAAATCTAATCCATCACATCAACAGATCCAAGGTCAAGAACCACATGATTATTTCCATTGATGCAGAAAAGGCTTTTGATAAAATTCAGCATTCATTTATGTTAAACTCTATGGAAAAAATAGGAATAGGAGGAACATTTCATAACATAATAAAAGCCTTACATGACACGTCAAAGGCCAATATTATACTTAATAGGGAAAACTACAACCAATTCCCCTAAAAACAGGAACAAGGCAAGGATGCCCACTCTATCTACGCTTCTTCAATATAGTTCTGGAATTCTTAGACAGAGCAATAAAGCAAGAGAAAGACATTAAAGGGATCCACATAGGAAAAGAAGAAGATAAATGATCTCTTTTTGCAGATGGCATTATTTTATAAATAACCAATCCCTAAAGCTCCATGCCCAAACTCTTAGAGCTTATAAACCAATTTGGCAAAGTAGCAGGATACAAAATTAACCCACAGAAATCAATCGCCTTTCTGTATACTAACAATGTACAAATAGAAAGGGAAATCAAAGAAACAACCCCTTTCACAATAACCTCAAAATATAAAGAGTCTAGGAATTAACCTAACTAAAGATATAGAGGGTCTGTTTCATGAAAACTATAAAAGCCTAAAAAAAAGAATCATAGAGATAACCAGGAAATCGTAAGTAATGGGAAAAATATTTACCAGCAATATAACAGACAAGCATCTAATATCCATTATATTATAATATCCAATATATTAAATATGGTGAAGTCAAGAAACTAACCTTTCACAAACCTAACAAACCAACCTTGAAATGGTCAAGGAAGAAGAGATAAAAACGGCAAAGAAATATATGAGGAAATGTTCATCACCCTGGCTGTAAGGAAAATACAAGTAAAAACAACTCTGAGATAGCACCTTACCCCAGTCAGAATGGCCCACATCCTAAATTAAGCCAATAGCAAATGCTGGAAGGAATACAAAGAATGTATACTAATCCCACTACTTTGGAAAGCAGTCTGGAGGTACTTACGAAAGCTAAATATCGATCTATCCTATGAACTGGCCATACCACTCCTAGGCATCTACTCTGAACAACAGGAACCAGTGTACAGAGACATACACACCTCTATGATTATTGCAGCACTGTTTACAATAGCCAAGATTTGGAAACAACCCAGATAAGCCACAACTGATAAGTGGATCCAAAAAATGTGGAACCTATATACAATGGAATACCATGTAGACATTAGAAAGGACAAAATCAAGGTATTTGCAGGGAAATGGATGGAACTAGACCAAATTATTTGAGTGAGGAAAGCCAAGAACAATGAGACAAACGGCATAGGGTCTACCTGATAGGTGGATGCTAAAGCCAAAATGCAAGAAGGTATGACAAAATAAACAGGACTCGAGAAACAATGGACAGCCACTCATTTTGTTGTATCACCATTAATGACTCCCTATTCTTGACTATGTACAAGGCAGAAATATGCACGCAATGCAGGGAAGCCAGGAGGAGGAACACAATAAGTGGAAAATGGAACAACATACAACTTCAGAAATAAATTTAAAATCTAGACCCCAGGTAAGTGAAATAAACTAAGATATGGAGTTGAAAAAAGAAAATAAGAAACTCCACCCACTCTTTCTTGCCTGGACAGCTGGTGTGGGTAAAAATTCATCATGCTCCTGAATAGGAACCGAAGTGGCAAGTACCTTACTTGCTGGTGCTAACTTCACTGTCGCCTATTGAATTAGCAGGAAAACAGCATTGGATCCATCAGTCTCAAGTGGAATAGGTAGTGGACCAATATACAGAGAAGGCTGCAAGATGGACTATTAAGGATAAGACTTACTAAGTGTTAATTAGTGCTAACTAGTGTGTTTCTATAATTTATTTGTTTTATATTAAATTTACCTTTTAAGCCTGTTCATTGAGTGGATAGAAGGGAATTTTTAGGATTTGTTTAGAAGAAATCAATGATTTGATTGGCTATGAAAAACATTGGGGGATATATGAAGTAGCATGGTCCTAATAATGAGCAGGGCCCACTAATCAAAGTTGCCCCATGAACTGGCCCACTGGAGTGCATGGGGCATGCCACACAATTGAGCAGGGCATGCTGCTGGAGGGGGTAGGATGTCATCCTCACATGATGAGCTGTGAAGAATTGATTGGGGAACAGGCAGTTTGTGGAGTGATGGTTGAAAACTGTTAGGTAGGAAACCCACTGGAGTGATGAAGGGGTTTAACCTATGTATAGGCTGCATGCTCAGAGCAATGGAATTGGAGAAAATCAAGGAATGACCTCCAAAGAAGGAAGTGGTGAGACAGCAGAAGGGGAAAGACCTGGTAGAAGAGGAATTTTAGGGAGATCAGGAGGGGAAGGAAGCCAATTGGCCACCAGTCCAGAGAAGTGTAGTGGCGAGGCTTAAAGAGAAGGAAGTGATGGAAAGGAAAAAGGGAAATGAAGGAAAAGTCTATAAAGAAGGAGGGAATAAGGGAAAAGGCAAAAGACTTACCGATTGAAGTTTGGAGCGTGGAGATGATAATTTGGGGGGTTGGTCTTTTGCAAACCAATTAAGTATGCCTATTGGACGTCTGAGGTTTGGTGGTTGGAGTTGGGCTGTCATTGAGTGTACAGCCCAGGACAAGGTAAATGCAGGCCCATTTCTAGTGTAAATAAAGTTATCTTCAATGTGCCTCATTGGATTGTCTTGTGTTTTA
Source organism: Dipodomys ordii (assembly GCF_000151885.1). Taxonomy (NCBI): domain Eukaryota; kingdom Metazoa; phylum Chordata; class Mammalia; order Rodentia; family Heteromyidae; genus Dipodomys; species Dipodomys ordii. The sequence continues at coordinate 42,010 of NW_012267515.1, forward strand.
TGCATCATAAGTTTGTAAGTTCACAAGTTAATAGGCTCAAAGGCCACGAGTTTTGTAAAATGTTATAAGGTCATAATAGGTTTGAAAAACCCAATGGAACAGTGATATCACAATGGCAATATGATGTTATATTTTGATGTTATACTTAGTTGATGATGCTATAATGGTGATGAAGTCACAATAGGTTTTTTTTATTTGTGAAAATACTGTACAGAGAGGTTACAATTACAGGGGCAAGATAATGAGTACATTTCTTATCAAGCATTGTAGCCTCCTCCTTTGTTTCTCCTTCCCACCTCTTCCCATCCTTACCTGGCAGGGGAAATACAACGATCACAGAATAGGACTATGAAGTAAGTTATGAAGTCATTTATGATATCAGTTCCACCCAGAAGAAAGTCACCCAGCCCAGGCAGAAAAAACTCCACCCACAGAGGAGTGACGTTCTTCACCAGGTAAACACACTCAGACACTGCCTTTCCCTACAACAGCTTAGATAAACAGTTGAAATTCAGTAAACATAAACCCCGAGAAAAGCTCCAAGCTGGGCCCTGCGAGTGTCTCAGGAGTTAGCCCCTCAGGTAAAAGTTA
>NW_012267515.1:44057-45539 GCF_000151885.1 Dipodomys ordii
AACTAATCAAAGAGTAATACAGGAATTATGAGAACAGGATGAGACTAGACAAAGATCAATAGAGGCTTTCATGGAATCCTTAAACAGACTGATGAAGGAAGTCAGGGAGACCACAAATGGAATGCTGAATGGAGCCCTACAGAAAGAATGGGTGTCCAGGGAAACCATAACCAATCAACTAAGTGATTTGAGAAACTGAACACAAAATTAAGGAAGTAAAGAATTTCATACAAGATCTAAAACAAAGCTCCAACAAAGATTTTCAAGCCATAAAGCCGACCAATTAGAAGAAAAAGAAATAAAACAAAGTAGAATGTCTTGACAGTAGGTGAGACCATGCAGAAGATCGAATCTCGTGGATTGAAGACAACCTGTATATTATAGAGAAAAAAACATAAAATTATGCAAAACAAATAGAAAAAATATGGTAGATATATTCAACATTTGAAAGACACGAACAGAATGCCTAATCTGAGGATAATGGGTGTAGAGGAGCACCTAGCAAAAGAAGTTAATGGTCCAGAAAATTTATTTAACAGAAACCTAGCAGAGAACTTCCCAAGCATACAAAAAGATAGGCCTATTCAGATATAAGAAGCTTATAGAACCCCAAATAGACCAGACCAGAACAAGATATCCCACTGTCACATTATAATCTGCACAGGATCAATTCAGACCAAGGAATGGAGCCTTAAAGATCTCAAGGAGAAAAGAACAATCACCTATAAACAGAAACCAATTAGAATCATCCCAGATTTCTCAGCAGGGCCGATTAAAGCATGGAGATCCTGGAATGGTATATGCCATTCACTAAAGACAAGCAACTATCAACCAAGAATACTGTACCCAGCTAAACTATCCTTCATAACCGAAGGTCGAATAAAAACTGTCCATAGCAAAGAAACATTGAAACAATGTATCTCCACCAAACCAGCCCTACAAAAGACAAAAGTATCCTACACATAGAAAACCAACAAGACCACAGAAAGAGCCAAGAAACAGTATCCAAGGGAATAAAATTAGAACTCAACACTATTTGTGATAAAAGCTCTGTAAAAACTATGAATCTAGTCAACATTCCTCAATACAATAAAGGTTGTATATGACAAACCTACAGCCAGCATTGCACTTAATGGTGAAAAACTAAAGGCATGTCTTCTTAACTCAGGAACGAGACAAAGGATGTCCACTCTCTCCACTTCTCTTCAATTTAGTATTAGAATGGCTAGCTACAGCAAAAGACAAGATGCAAACATAACAGGGATCCAAATAGGGTAAGATGATGTAAAACTCTCCCTATATGCAGATGACATGGTGTTATATTTAAATAATCCCACCGACTCCACTCCGACATTATTCATGCTGATTCAAAACGTTGGCAAAGTAATAAGGGAAAAAGTAACTCTCAAAAATCAATGGATTTTTTGTATGCCAACAATGAGGAAAGCATAGCTGAAATCAGGAAAGCAACTCCATTCATAA
>NW_012267515.1:47733-49497 GCF_000151885.1 Dipodomys ordii
CTTCATAACCGAAGGTCGAATAAAAACTGTCCATAGCAAAGAAACATTGAAACAATGTATCTCCACCAAACCAGCCCTACAAAAGACAAAAGTATCCTACACATAGAAAACCAACAAGACCACAGAAAGAGCCAAGAAACAGTATCCAAGGGAATAAAATTAGAACTCAACACTATTTGTGATAAAAGCTCTGTAAAAACTATGAATCTAGTCAACATTCCTCAATACAATAAAGGTTGTATATGACAAACCTACAGCCAGCATTGCACTTAATGGTGAAAAACTAAAGCCATGTCTTCTTAACTCAGGAACGAGACAAAGGATGTCCACTCTCTCCACTTCTCTTCAATTTAGTATTAGAATGGCTAGCTACAGCAAAAGACAAGATGCAAACATAAAAGGGATCCAAATAGGGTAAGATGTTGTAAAACTCTCCCTATATGCAGATGACATGATGTTATATTTAAATAATCCCACCGACTCCACTCCGACATTATTCATGCTGATTCAAAACGTTGGCAAAGTAATAAGGAAAAAGTAACTCTCAAAAATCAATGGATTTTTTGTATGCCAACAATGAGAAAAGCATAGCTGAAATCAGGAAAGCAACTCCATTCATAATAGCTCATAAAAAATAAGATATCTAGGTATTAACTTAATCAAAGATGTGAGGGATCTTTACAATGCAAACTTTAAAAACCTGAAAAGGGAAATAAAAACGGAACTTAGAAAGTAGAAAAAACTCCCTGGATTTGAAGAATCAAATAATGAAAATGGCAATACTTCCCTAGGCTATCTACAAATTCAATGTGATGCTTATCAATATTACAAACTCATTCCTCAAGAAAATTGAAGAGGAATTCCAAAAATTCATAAGGTACAATAAAAGACTCTGAAGAGCAAAAATGTTCAACAGAAAGAATAGTGCTAGAGGAATATTAATATCAAATTTCAAACTCTACTACAAAGCCATAGTAATCAAAACAGCTTGGTACTGGCACAAGAACAGACTTCAGGACCAATGGAATAGAATTGAAAACCAAGAAATGAACCCACAGACCTAAAACCACCTAATCTTCGATAAGGGAGCTAAGAAATAGAATGCAAAAAAGCTTCTTCTCTTAATGGTGCTGACAAAATTGGTTAATCACTTGTAGAAAACTAAATCTAGATCCATATATATCACCCTGAGGGGGAAACAAAGAAGGAGGCTACAATGCTTGATAAGAAATGTACTCATTATCTTGCCCATGTAATTGTAACCACTCTGTACAGTATTTTCACAATAAAATTAATAAAAATTAAAAAAAGAATCAACTCCAAATGAATGAAAGACCTCAGAGTCAAAGCAGACACGCTGAAAACTTTGCAGGACAAACTAGGTGATAACCTATGTGTCCTTGGCACAGGCTGAAATTTTCTTAATAGAGACCCAGAAACACAACAGATCAAAGAAAGTTTGGACAAATGGAATTGCAAGAAATTGCAGAGCTTCTGCATGGCAAAGCACATAGCTAGCAAATCAATAGAAAGCCTATGGATTGGGAGTAGATCTTCACTAGCCATACAACGGACAAGGGTCTCATATCTAAAATATATCTGGAACTCGAAAAATTGAATCCCCCAACAACAAATCCTCAAAGAAGCAACTGCCCAATAAATAAGTGGTAAAGACTAAAGAGAAACTTCTCTGAAGAGGAAAGAGGGATAGCCAATAGATACATGAAGAAATGCTCAACCTTTCTAGCTATAAAAGAAATGCAA
>NW_012267515.1:49547-49831 GCF_000151885.1 Dipodomys ordii
AAGAGAAACTTCTCTGAAGAGGAAAGAGGGATAGCCAATAGATACATGAAGAAATGCTCAACCTTTCTAGCTATAAAAGAAATGCAAATCTAAACTACACTGAGATACCACCTTACCCCAGTTAGAATGGCTATAATGCAGAACTCTAATAACAAGACAAGCTGGACACGATATCGGTGGGACTGTAATCTTGTTCAACTATGCTGGAACGTAGAATGGAGGTTCCTCAAAAGACTCTATATAGAGCTCCCATATGACACAGCAATCCCACTTTAGGACATTTA
>NW_012267515.1:61115-62659 GCF_000151885.1 Dipodomys ordii
ATATTGAACATTAAAAAAAGCAGTGTAGAATTTTGTACATCTATCAGACACCTTTCTCTTAACCCCAAAATGCTTGTCTGAGCGTTACTTTTTTTCATTTTTTATTGTAAAAATGGTGTACAGAGGGTTTACAGTTAAATGAGCACGTCAATGAGTACATTTCCTATTGAGCATTGCTGCCTCCTCCTTTGTTTTCCCCCTACCATTCCTTCCCTCCCATCTCCACAACTACTCCCCCTGCCGATTTCAGTGACTTAATTTTTATTTTTGGATTTGTATGGGGTTTGAACTCAAGTAGTGGCAAATCTGCACTTTCCCTCACATTGGTACATATTTACCAAGACCCTGAGTTCAAATCCCAGGCTAGGAAAGAAAACTGGTAGAAATTCAAAACAAGGGAGCTTTATTTATTTTTTAATTTAGTTAAATAATTAATTAATATTTTTACTTATTCTGTATTTTGCCAACATGAGGCTTCAACTCAGGTCATGGCAACTCTGCCACAGCTTCAATCGCCCTAGGGTGGGACACCCTCGGACCCATAGCCAATCTGGGGATCCTAGGCCCAGAGGGCTTTCAGGAAGAAAAAAAAATAACATAGCACAAAAAGTGGCAAGCTGCAGAGGGTTGAGGGTTTTCTATTTTGTTCTTTGCACAGTGACCATCCTGTGTGTGAATAACATGGCTGCAAAGTGGACCTGACCTGCCATATCTGAAGGCTGGCGTGCTATCAGGGAATCCATAGGCCAACCTGTGAACATAGGCCCCGGGTTCAAATCCCAGTACTGACACCTACCAATGGCAGGAGATCACAAGAGACTCATTCCTATGCATAGGAATACCAATTGAAAGAGTAGTTCATGTTTCGGTCTAGTCTAAAATTGGATGCAATAATCCTAGGGCGCTAATTGATCTTAACAGGTTATTATGCATGAAAAGAATAATATTCCTTCAATGGCGGTATAATAAATGCCTAAGAGTTGGTAGGAATGTCTTAGGTGTCATTCAATCATAGATAGATATTTCTGGCACTCCTTACTAATATATGTTTATTTGTATACCACCCTCTGCCTATACATGTATCACTGTTTCGGCCAAACCTGGAGCTGGATCTCAGCACCTGGGAACCACCTGACATCTTCATTGGCTAGAGGTTGCAATGCTCACACTCATCCATTCATGAATTGGGCTTGCTAAACCCTGAGTTCACATCCCAGCACTGCCAAAAATTTAATGTTGGAGTAAGAAGCCAAGTGTGACACATGTTTTCCTTTTCTGTGAGAGTCCTGGGTGTCAGGCATGATGGAGAACATATTTACAAATCTGGATGCTGTGATAGGATGTAAACAATGTAATAAATGGTAAAGGGGTAATCAGAGTCAATGAAATAAATGGTAATGAATTAAACAAGAAATAATAGGAATAACCACACCCAACAAAATATGGTCTGACTAGCTGTATGGAAGTATAAATCCTATCTTTAAAATGGATATAAGGAGTATGTTTTCCAGTCCTGAGGCTTGAATTCAGGCCTAGGGAACAGG
>NW_012267515.1:65371-67349 GCF_000151885.1 Dipodomys ordii
TTTACATTTGTTTTCTTTGCTAGGTGACCATCCTACGTCTGAATGACCCGGTTGAAGAATGTTGGTAACTTGGCATTGCTGAAGGCTGGCGGGCTATCATGGAAGCCATAGGCCAACATGGCAATATAGGCCCTGTGTTTGAAGGCTGGTCCTGACCCCTACCAATGGAGGGAGATCATAAGTGTCCCATTCCTATTCATAGGAATACCAATGGAAGATTATGAATGGCAAGGTTGAAATAGTTGTTTCTGAATACTACTATATAAATAGAGTGATTTTAGGAGGCCAATGGATTTTAATGAATATTTTTGACACATTCAAAGAATATTATTAATTACATGGACAAAATAGTTTCAGGACAGTGGTTGATTTAATCAATAATTAAGGATGAAAACAATACTATTAATTACACGGAGGTATACTAAATACCCAAGAATTGATAGGAATGTAGCCTATATAACTGAATAATATATAGACTCTCTGGCACTCTATAAAAATCAATAATTATTTTTGTACTACCATCTGCATGTCAATCTGTTCTAATTTTGTCAACTCCTAGAGCTGGATCTTAAGTTCTGGAAATTCTTGTCAGCTCAATATACCTCGGCTGGCATGCTGACACTCATCCATTCATGAATTGGGCCTTGTAGGCTGTGACTTCAGATGCCAGCACTCACAAAAATTGAATTGTGCAGTAAGAAGCCCATGGCGACACATGTTTTCCTTTTCTGTGAAAGTCCTGGGAATCAGGTGGGAAGTTTCATACATAGGCAAATCTATATCCTATGTAATAACTGTAATAAGTATTTCATGTGTAATAATAGTCAATAAAATAAATGGTAAATAAATGAATATAACAAAAAATAAAATGAATAAGTACACTAAGCACAATATGGGGTCAGCATATGGGGTTCGATTTCAGGGCCTGGGAAGTGTCTGGCAGCTGAATTGGCTAGAGGCTGCTGTGCTGACAGTCAGCCATTCATGAATCGAGCCTTCTAGGACCTGAGTTAGATCCCACCACTGCCAAAAAATGTAATCATGGAGTGAGAAGCCGAGCGTGACACATGTTTTCTTTTTCTTTGAATGTGCTCGGTGACAGTTAGGATGCATAATTCAGATGCAAATCTATATGTCAAGCAATAGGATGTCATAAATGTAAAATATGTCATAGGTGAAAGAGTTCTCAGTACAATAAATGAAAAACAGATTGAATTAGTAGTGAATCATTCTAGGATAAAATTAGAAACAAAAACTATAGGATGTGGATTAAGTTTAATATTTTATTAAGTATTACCAGAATAAAAATGTCATGGAAACAAAAATACCTAATAATTGGTAGTAACACATGATGCATAATTTAATAACGTATAGACATCTGTCTCATTCTATAAAATATGAAATTATGCATACGGATGTATGTAAATATGTGATAAACAATAATAGGCTATTGAGTAATTTACTTAATGCTTCATTAATTGTTAACTGGGACATATCATTAAATGGAGACATAATTTAATAAGTATTAATTAGTAGTAATATCTATAAAATAATAATATACAGACATCTTTCTGTTCACTCCTGGGGCTCAGTGGTTAAGTGCTCACCTAGAGAGCATGAAGCCCTTGGTTGGATTCTTCAGTGCCACATAAACAGAAAACCAAGAAGTTCTGCTGTCTTTCAATCAATTGAGTTCTACCCTTGAGCACAAATGCTTAGGGACAGTGTCAAAGCCCTTACTCAAGCCCCAGGACTGCCGCCAAAAAAGAGGTACTATGTTCTAACTGCAGCTATATAAGGACAGTACTTCAAATACCACATGACAGAGCAAGCTAGGAGTCTGGTGTTGACAGCTGCCACATAACCTGACTTAGCCAGATATAAACTGCTGCAACCCAGCTCCATGGGTACCCCCATCATCCTGGCCTACCCTGGCATACTCCCGATATCCTGGCCACTCTGGGGCTTTAAAACCTGG
>NW_012267515.1:74617-75713 GCF_000151885.1 Dipodomys ordii
CCCCAAAAATGAATGGTGGAGTAAGCAGTTGATGGTGACACGTTTTCCATTTCTGTGAAAGTCCTGGGTGTCAGGTATGAAGTGGAATACATATGCAGACCTCTATCTTATGTAATCAATGTAATCAATGTTTTATGTACCATAATAGTCAAAATAAATGGTCAATACATGAATAAAACAAAAAAATAAAATAACTGCACTGAATGCAATATGGAGTCAACATATGCATATAAATATAAACCATATATGTAAATTGTACATGAATAGGATGTTTTCTAGTGGTGGGGATCTATTTCAGGCCTAAGGAATAGACATGAATTTCTTGACTTCTAGGAGGCCAGTTTCCCCTTCCCACACAGTGCAACAGAGTTACCAAGACCACGGGTTCCAATCCCAGTCCTGGCAGAAAAATGGCACCTTTATAGTATGTAATAATATAGTAATTCTAAGGTATTTCATTATACCTCCATTTTAATAATGTGATTGTTTAAATGCCTCATAAAATATTAACTAACATCGATCAGTGTCCTATAACCAAATTGTGTATAATTTTATCCTAGAATCATTCAAGAACTGCTCTTTCAATCATAGCATACATCATATTCCACTGGTAATCATATGGACAGGAATAAGTTTCTTAGGATCTCCTTCCATTTGGAGGTGGCAGGACCAAGATTCCAAATGTGGGCTACAGCTCCCACCACATAAACCCGAGGATAGGAAACTCACCAGTCTGTCCAAAACATCAGCAAGACCAATGATTAGGCAGGCACCAGTGGCTCTCAGCAATCCTCCTTGATATTTACAAGGCTGTGATGGGAGGATCATGGTCGAAGTCACCCTAGGCAAGAAAATCCAACTTCAGTGCCAACAAAGCCAGAATCCCTGTGGCTCTAGTGTGGAAGGCCAGCCTTGATCAAAAGCAGCTCACAGACTGTGCTCATATCCTGAGGACAAGGTCGGGGACTGGGAACAAACAGACATACACAACAATCTGTGAAGCCATCCAGCTAAATGAGGTCACCCTCTTGTCTCCAATTGAATTGGACATGGTTCCCTGGGAAAAGGGCTGGGGGAGCTGCTTTCATCTTGACTC
>NW_012267515.1:78789-80472 GCF_000151885.1 Dipodomys ordii
TGTTGATGTGATGAATTATATTAATTGATTTGCATATATTGACACAGCTTTGCATCCCTGAAATGAATCCTGTTTGATCATGGTGTAAAATTTTTTTGGATGAATTGTTGAATTTGATTGGCTAATATTTTGTTGAAAAGTTTTGAGTCGATATTCATAAAGAAATGGGTCTATAGTTCTCTTTCTTTGATGAGTCCCTGCCTGGTTTGGGGATAAGGTTTATGCAGGCTTCATATAGTGTGTGGTAGTGAATTTTTGCTTTCAATGTCATTAAAGAGATGGAGGAGTATTGGTGTCATTTCTGCTTTGAAGGCCTTGTAGAATTCAGCTGTGAATCCATCCAATCCTGGGTGGGTGTGAGGTCTTTTATTGCTGCTTCTATTTCGATGCTTGATATGGGTCTGTTAAGTTGTTTTAAATCATCTTGCTTTAGTTCGGGCATATCAATATTTGCTAGAAATTTGTCCATATCTTTCAGATTCTCAAACTTATTAGCATAAAGGTTTGAGAAGTATCCCCTTATTATATTCTGAACCTTGGCTGTTTCTTTCATGATGTTTCCATTCTGATTTCTGAGTTTGTTTATTTGGGTGTGTTCTCTTCTTTTCTCATAAGATTTGCTAAGGGTCTGTCAATTTTATTAATTTTTTGAAGAACCAACTCTTTGTATTTTTTAATTATTTCTATAGTTTTTTTGGACTCTAATTCTTTTACTTCGGATTTAATTTAAATTATTTGTCTCCATTTACTGGATTGGGGTTTGGCTTGTTGATCTTTTTCAAGGAGGTTCAGATGTCTCATTAAATTGTTGGTTTCATATATCTCCAATTTGTTGATGTAGGAACTCAGAGCTATAAACTTGCCTCTGAGTACTGCCTTTGCTGTGTCCCAGAGAAGCTGGTAATTTGTGTGTTCATTTTTGTTGAATATCATAAACATTTGATTTTCCTTTCTAATCTCTTCCATAACCCACTGGTGGTTCAACAATGTGTTGTTCAGCCTCCATGTGTTACAGGATTTCCTTTGGTGGCTTTTGGTGCTGAACCAAAAGGTGTTGAACCCACAGACCTACAGCCACCTAATCTTTTGACAAGGGAGCTAAAGAAATAGAATGAAAGAAAGACAGCCTTTTCAGTAAATGGTGCTGGCAAAATTGGTTAAACGCTTGTAGAAAACTAAAACTAGATCCATATATATATCACCCTGCACCAGAATCAACTCCAAATGGATCAAATACTTCAAAATAAAAGCAGACTCCATGAAAACATTACAGGAAGGAATAGGAGAAACTCTAGGGCTTCTTGGCACAGGCTGAATTTTTTAAATAGAGACCCAGAAGCACAACAAATCAGAGAAAGGTTGGACAAATGGGACTGCATGAAACTGCAGAACTTCTGCAAGGCAAAGGACATAATTAGCAAGATCAACAGAAAGCCCACAGACTGGGAGAAGATCTTCACTAGCCATACAATGGACAAGAGTCTCAGATCTAAAATATACGTAGAACTCAAAAACTAAATTCCCCCAACAACAAATCCTCAAAGAAACAACTGCTCGATTAACAACTGGGCTAAAGACTTTAAGAGATACTTCTCTGAAGAGGAAATAAGAATGGCCAATAGACACATGAAGAAATGCTCAACCTCTCTAGCCATAAAAGAAATGCAAATCAAAACAACATTG
>NW_012267515.1:80522-81999 GCF_000151885.1 Dipodomys ordii
CTGCTCGCCCCACCTGGAGCAGCCTCCAGCAGCTTCTCCCGGCAGCACAGGTGAGTGGCTGTCCCCAAACCACCCCTACCCCGGGTTAGACACCCCTCTGGGGGCATCATGACCCCCTACTTGCGTCCTCTCCCTGTCTCTGAGGAGACAACTTTCTGTCTTGGGCATTTCTGAAACAGAGACTCAAGATATGCTCTGGTTAGGCTGGATTGAGGTCCTCCTATCTATGATAGTATGCTTCACCAGACCTGGTCCTCTGGAGTTGGGATGGTAGACATGTAACAACATGCGCAGTCATCGATTTAGATGGATTATCCCAAACTTCTTAGTCCACAGCAGCCGATTCTTCTTTCTTCATATTTTTTATAGAGAAAATACTGCACAGAGGGGTTAAAATTACATGGGCAAGATAAAGAGTACATAACTTATCAAGCATTGTAGCCTCCTCCTTTGATTCCACTTCCCATCACATCCTCTCTCCATCCCCTTACCCAACCCTCCACCTCACCCTAACAAAGTTGTAAAGTTCATTTTCGACATAGGACTAGTATGTCTCATTGTTGCAATGGGTCCAACTGTAACCCTTATTTTAATGATTTTCTTTCCCTTCCCCTCCATAAATTATAGCAACATGAAATATAGTGAAAGCAGGGATTATACCGTGGGGGAGGGACATAAAAAACAACAAAAATAAACTTGTAAATGTACTAGAAAAAATGGAATGAAAGTTAAAATTTTTGAATACATATCTTAGGGTTCATTTCTCTAACACCAACTTATCTGACTTTTTCTGTTTGAGTCAGACATATTATTGCAAATAAGGTAAACCATGGGACCTATGTTACTTTGGGCCTGGCTTACTTCACTCTATATAATTTTTTCCAAGTCTTTCCATTTCCTAAGAAATGGAACAATGTCATTCTTTCTGATGGAGGAATAGAATTCCATTGTGTATATATACCATATTTTGTTGATCCATTCATCTACTGAGGGGCATCTAGGTTGGTTCCAGATCTTAGCTATGGTAAATAAGGCTACAATAAACATAGGTGTGCTGGTTGCTTTAGTGTGGTCTTGTTTGTGAACATTTGGGTAAATGTCCAAGAGTGGGTTTGCTAGGTCATAGGGGAGTTCTATGTGGAGTCTTTTGAGAAACCTCCATACTACTTTCCAAAGTGTTTGAACAAGTTTACACTCACACCAACAATACAGTAAGGTTCCCTTCTGTCCACATCCCCTCCAGAATCTGCTGTTATTAGAGTTCTTGATTATAGCCATTCTAACTGGGGTAAGGTGGTATCACAATGTTGTTTTGATTTGCATTTCTTTTATGGCTAGAGAGGTTGAGCATTTCTTCATGTGTCTATTGGCCATCCTTCTTTCTCTTTAGAGAAGTTTCTCTTTAAGCTTTTAGCCCACTTATTTATTGGGCAGTGGTTTCTTTGAAGATTTGTTGTTGGGGGATTTAATTTTTTTT